>NC_056417.1:1537651-1840681 GCF_905147365.1 Aricia agestis
AAAACGTTGGGATATAATGAGAAGAGAGAATTGATCTCTCAATTATTTTGAATCCATCTGTATTGTATTGAACATATTGAACATATCTGTATGATAATATATTTCGCAGAAGCGATTCAGATGAAATTTTGGTATTTAGTCTCGGAAAACGTTATAGTAGAGTTTTCACCCTGGGAAAATGTACAGGCATAACGTGAAAAACTAACATCACAACAAAATTACGAGTTACATAGTACCTTATAATATTTTCTCATATTCTCTTTTTAGGGTTCCGTACCCAAAGGGTGAAACGGGCCCCTTTTACTGAGACTTCGATGTCTGTCTCCAGGCTGTATCTCAAGAACCGCTATAGCTAGACTTCTAAAATTTTCACAGATTGTGTATTTCTAGTGCCGCTATAACAACAAATATACCAAAACAAAATAAAGTTCATATGTAACGGGGGCTCCCATACAACAAACGTGATTTTTTGGCCTTTTGGGCTCGTAAATCATAATGGCAACATGTAGACACTTGAAATTTTCACAAAATCCTCAATTATATGTGTACTTTAATATTTAATAATAAAGTTAAAATAAAATAAACTTTCGCTCTATGAGGGTACGAAACCCTTCGTGCGCGAGTTTGACTCGCACTTGGCCGATTTTTATTTTCTGTATAATATCATCAGGGGAAAGACCTGTTGACTCTCTTGAAGACTTTATTAACACTATGACTAGCACAACACTAAGCACTAGGTCACACACTAATCACTAGGTCCAACCACTGAACACTATCACTGTCCTAAGTCGTAGCCAAGTCGTAGGTTCACTGATTCACTCACTATTGACTCACTTGTATATGTTACGCTCAAAGATCGAAATCGCTCAATGAGCGAAAAAATAGCTCACAACGCGTTGTGGTCACAGTGAAACAGCCACGACGCGAAATTCGCGTAGACATACAGTAATAATATTATTAGTACGGATAGTATGGAACTATGGATATTTTATAAATAATAATGATAAACACGTTATGCAGTGATTTAGTAAAAGAAAAAATATTTTGTAGTACGCGTGGTAATTCAAATATAATCTTCCATACCTATGGACGATTAATCAATCAAGAATAAATCAAGAAAAACGAATAGCATTTCAGCCACGACACGAATTTCGCGTTATGGTCTTTTTGTGATTGCCAGAACGCGTCGTGGCCGTTTTCATTAGAGCCACGACGCGAATTTCACGTCGTGGCTGTTTCACTGTGACCACAACGCGTTGTGAGCCATTTTTTCGCACATTGAGCGATTTCGGTCTTTGAGCGTAACATAATATACAATATAAATGTTTTGCAGACTGTGCAGTGTACACTACACACAATAATAGGATTAATCAATATGGCTGGAAGCTTGTTTGTAAACAACTACGACGTTTTGTTTTTACGAAGACATTTAACTTCGATAAAAGTTTGTTAATTTAATAAAATAAAGGTAGACGAAGGACCCGGCAAAGTGCTAGTTGGACACTTTTTTTTTTTAATAGTTGTATGTGGCAATAGAAAATATGTATGCGATCATTTTAAGTATTTAGCTAGCATTACATTAATTAATTAATATAAAAGATGTCATATTTATTTTTTTGTCATTCGCCCTAAATTCTAAAAGAGCAAACAAATAATTGGGAGTCATATTGTAATCTAATATATGAAATTCTCGTGTCACGGCGTGCGTAATTGAACTCCTCTGAAACGGCTCGACCGATTTTCGTGAATCTTAGCGAGCATATCGGCTAGGGTTGTGTATCGGATAACATCTACTTTTTATATTGATAAGTGCATTTGTTGAATAAATAATAGTAAATTATTACAACTCGAGACTGACGGCGACCATTGTTTGTGCGACGGGATAGCGATGGACGTTGCCATGATGACATACTTATTTAGTCACTTCAATAAAATAATATGGGTGAAATACTTTATATGGCAAAATAACATTTGCCGGAATAGCTAGTGTAATTATAATAAAGCGAATTTATACTACTTACTAATAAAAATATTTGTATGTTTTGTACTAACTACTAGTAGTGTTTGTAAAACGTTAGAAAATTAGTTAGAAAGAAAAGGTTGTACAATGTTTTATGCATAACTAGATAAGGCCTGCAACTCTGATGCGCAAAAATCAGTTTATCGCGCGGGAACCGTACATTTTCCAAGTATAAAACGTATTCTATATCCTTTCGCGGGACCCAAAGTATCTCCATACCAAATTTCAGCAAGATAGGTTCAGCGGTGTGGGCGTGAAGAGGTAACAGACAGACATACAGACACACTTTCGCATTAGTATGGATATAACTCGGATTGGATCTTTCTAAAGTAAAGAGGTAGCTCCTGTAAATCTTACTAAAGACTGTCATTTTCATCACAATCGTTGTCAATTATCGGAATAATCAACGGCATTTCCTCACTGTGGCCCTGGTATAACGTTACATAGTTCCCTCAGGCGTCATCAAACCCCGTCGTAAACCGAACTCGACACCAGGGACGCAGAAGTTGCGAGGGGATCTGAAGAATGTGCCAAGAATTTCGTAGGGACACTTCCTCTTTGCATTCCTTTGAAGAGGTTTGATTATTGCGATAAGGACTGGGAATACATAAGATATTTCCTTTAAAAGTTACAACATGCATTAATTGTATTTTCGTCGTGAAATACGATACATTTTAAAGCGAGGGTAAACGAAAAAAGAGAAGTGGAAAGTGCTCAAAGATACTCGAGTAACGACTAACGAGTTAATTTTTAAACAAGAATTGGGATCAATCGATTACTATATTTTACACTATTATTGCAAGTTTGTGAGGATGGATGAATGTTTGTTGCAATTTTACGCGAGAACTGAACGAGTGTACTACATTTTGTATTGTAGTTTATTAAAACCTCTAAATTAACATGTTCACTGAGTTCATTTTATCTGCAACAAAACAAACTCTACAACAAACTCTACAAGTATTTTAGCATTATTTTGCCATTGTGTTCTATAAATTAAGAGCTATATTTACTCCTCTACCATGTTTTAATTAAGGCGACGCCTTTATAATTTGGATGTAGCGATTTCGATTGTGCCATCGAGGAAGTTGATTCCTATGCAACAGACCAACGTTATTTGGTCGATTATGTAAATTCAATGTTAATTGCATTGAGATACTATTACTAGGAGAGAGCCTCATATCGGTGTATAAGCGTCACAAGCGTGTAATGTTATGTCCTACTTACTAGGACATAACAAAGGAGTCGGTCTGCATATTTCATGTAATAAAATTAAAGGTTTTTAGTAAACTTTTAAGGTAGATATTGTCGAGTTTTGTAGTTCCGCTAAATAATAAACCATAAGACTGGCCAAATAATGCCTCAAATACGTCGATTTACATTAAATACGTAAGTTTTGAACAACGTTTTTTGTAAGCTAAAAAGACAGCCCCGGATCTAGGGGGGGGGGGGGGGGGGTTCATACTTCACGGACCAATAATGGACAACTCATCATTGACCACGTATAAAATATATAATAGCACACCCTGAGCGCGGACTGCGGAGTGAGACGTGCTGCACGAACATATTTTATTATTCGCGAGGCGCGTAGGCATAGTTCAAAATACGCGCCCGGCTCTCGCACGCTGTTAAACCCTACCCTGTTAATTATATTATACCTACATCCTACATAATATTGATAGCTGAAATTATGTGGATGATAAAGGTGAAAATAAACATAATTAGGTAGGGGAGGCGGCGTGGGCGTATATAAGCGTCCTGGAGGTCCGGGACCCCCACTTTACTATCCATCTTACTGGTCCAATCAACAATATAATATTATTGTCATCGATTGTCATCGGCGAGGTACATATTGTTTTTTTTTACTATTTACAATATAATAAAAATATTTATACTGTGGAGCGTGTCCGTAGGCAGAGTAGGTATTTAGGGGGCGAGTCCAACTCGCACTTGGCCGCTTTTTTACGTTAGGGACCCCCCCCCCCTCTTATCAAAGCTATAGTATATATACACGCCCGTGAGGGATAGCATTTTTCAGTTTTTGCCCCGCCTGAAAAAAATTGAAGATCCGGGGCTGTAAAAAGATAATTTATAAGTTTCATAATCCCTTATTCGTGCTATATAGGGCATTACTGCTAAAAATGTCGCATCAATTAATAATTTGACTACAAAAATTGCATAGCTTTTTACGTGTGTTTACGGATTCTCATTACTTGAACTATAGTTTATCGATATCATGAACTAAATGACTTTCTTTTCTGGATTATAATGTGCTTCGAAATGATCGACAAATAGAAATATTTAAGAAAATAAACGCACACTACTTGTATGAAAATACGCACAAAATGGCCACGCGATGACGAGCTAAGATTACATCTATACTATAATACTTTATGTATGGTTAATTGTGATCTGTCAGCTGGGTTTGACGTAACGCAACCAAACTACTTAGGTCCCCGATTTGCATAGGAATCAACTTCTCTGATAGTAGATAAATTGGTTCAAGCATACACTTTAATTTGTCCATAGCTTATATGGAATGTATTTATGGGTTTTAAATTACGCGACAAAAACATTTTTGTCGCTTACGCCCTTTCCATTTTTTGTTGTTTCATTGCTTGTTTTATATGAGAGGTCGGCCCGGCCTCTCATAGGAAACAAGCAAATTTAAAACATATCCTACACGGTTTTTTTTACTTTAACGCGGCGTCATCTTATACTTTGTTTGTTTCAGTGATAGTAACGGCGCACAACATAACGTTTCTCGACGTGCCGCAGTACGGCGATCCGCGCCGCGACGTCGAACTAACCTGTCACTACGTCAGCGAGCCTGGTGACCCCGCCCTACACTCCGTCAAGTGGTATCGGGACACCAACGAGATCTTCCGCTACACTCCGGGACAACAGGTAATATTGCGAAACTAGGGTATCAACAACTCGCGTGGAGTTTTGCCGGGAATGTGAGACAGTACTGTTGTGTTTTTGTATGGTTTTCCTAAAATTGTATTAACTGGGTTTTGAATGTGTTATATTGGTGGAATATTAACCATTAGATATTCGATATCGTGCACAAGTGTAGGCAAATTATGCAACTTCCAGAAACGTGCTTTTTTGTGTTCCCTCCAAAACTCCATCGAAAGTTTTAGTAAAGCTCTTTACTGAATTGACCGACTTGACTCCTTGACTGTTTTGACTTTTACTTAGACTTTGACTAGACTTTAGACTTGACGATATAGTAAAACCAGAGTAGACAGAATTATAGAGTATGCCGACTTAGAACTGATGTTGAAATGTTTAAATTTGACGTATTATGACGAAAATCTTCGCCAGGGTTGTTAAATTGTTACCTACGAATTTAAAACTATGACATATTCGCTGGACGTGTTCCTCTTTGGTCGTATTGTTGTTTGTGTTTTGGCACATGCGATTAAAATTGTCGAATCCAATTTTGAAATCTTTATTTTAAATATTTAAAAATAAAATATATCAGCCAGCGCGAGGCACATTCCGTTCATAATCCTAGTGAAACCCGACGAATTTGACAGATATTGAAACCTGTCCGTTTCTTTGCAGTCGAACTACTGGTAGTTATGTCTATTGTGGTAAAACGATAATGAAAAAATATATTGTAAGAAGAATTTTACCCTTGTAGGTATGTGGAAAAGTACACTCCCAGTGTCAGTGCCAAAAGCCGACAAAAAAAAAATCAGCTCACGTGGCTCACGTATCAATAATACTGCACCGTAACAACTTGGGTACTGTCGCGAGACTGGCCCCTAGGGTAATGAGAACTAACCTGTCACTACGTCTGCGAGCCTGGTGACCTGACACTGCACTTCATTAAGCCGAACAGACTTAAGATGTTGTTCCTTGACGGACAACTATGATTTACATTTTACACCATGATCGTAAAACTAGTAGAGGCATAATTATTATCTATGATTAGCCATGATCGATTGTGCAAGATTATATAATACAATCTCGCGATTGCGGAGGCAGACATTAACCTAAATATTATGCAAATTAAGTTTCTAATGTTATGTACAGCACAGACTATATTATATGGCTGTTGTCAAGCATTAGTGTTTCATTCCACATAAAATCGGATTTTGAGTTAATAATGCAGTTTTGTTCTTTATAACATAAGGTTTACGACAGTGAAATCCATTTTTTTGAAAACCAACTGTAGCATATTCTAGAGTACAAAAATGGTTAATGCTTATTCCTCTTAGTGAGGTTTTGTATATAGCATTTATGTACTATGTTTCTAAAAAAAACGCCTCAACGCCTCCGTGGTCTAGTGGTTAGAGCGTCGCTCTCGACTCCGGAGGTCGTGGGTTCGAATCCCGCGTTGGAAACATGTTATTTCCAAGTCTAGTTAGGACAATGCAGGCTGATCACCTGATTGTCTGACAAGTAAGAAGATCCATGCGTCGGATGGGCATGTAAAAAGTCGGTCCTGCGCCTGATCTCTCGCCAGTCGTGTCGGTCTTCCGTCCCACTGGGTTATGAGAGTAAAGGAATAGAGAGTGCTCTTGTGTACTGCGCACACACTTGGGCACTATAAAATTACTCCTGCGTACCTGGTCTGGTTTCAATGAAACCGGCCACCGTCACCGAAACCGGTGTGGGGAGTATTATTATGTTTCTAAAATGATTTGCGCTTAAACCGCTGAACCGATTTTGATAAAATTTTGTATGCAGATACTTTGAATAAATTAAAATGACATTAGATACTTTTTCCCCGAAAATGTACGGTTCCCGCGCAGTCAAGAAAAATGAATTTGGCTTATGATATCGATATAGAGTACATGTAGATGACATAGGATAATATTTTTTATCATGGAAAATGTTCGGTTTTCACGCAATTAACTTTATTAATTTGCGTTTAAACTGCTGCCCCTCTATCATGAGCTCTTAAAGCCAGCCAGAATACTGACTGGCTCGCATTTTGGTACCATGACCTCTATTTTCCAGCCAGTCAGTGGTCACGTGACACAAAACTCACTTCTCCATTGTTAACTGAGTAATAATTTCGTATCATTCGGTATCATGACAACACTTCTGACATAAGCTCGCTTGCTTTTACGTCAAATACAGCAATTCAATAAACACCAACCAACGAGTAGCTTTTACTGAATAGTTTACATTTTAGTAATTTTATTACATACTTTTTAGTCTTAAATTATATTGCTATTTAGTTGGTTAGTTACTTAATAAGTTATATTTTAGTCTATAGCATATATTTTAGTGAAAATAATTCGTTATTAAAACCAAAAAACTAAACATTCGAAGTGTCCAAATTTTTGGAAAACGATTAAGTATTCTCAAGTTAAATCACGAAGTGATACATAAGTAAAGACGTAGAGACCTTAGTAATCCATTTAGTGTTAGTGAGGTTTCAGAATAATAACATAAGTGAGGTGTAGTATATTAGTACAATATACCTATATGTCTAGTCAACAATAAGGTTTGCATTTGTGCGATGAGCTAAGACTGCATTGATTTAGTACACAAGAAACACATACAAGGTATAAGGAACACAAGTGTTGTGTATAATTACTGTAAAACAAGTATGAATTTTCACCAAAAACCTACAGGTACAATCTTATAGTTGCATTGTAGGTTTTTGTGTTATTTCACAAATTATTTCCTTGTAAACCTGAAGTATTTTGGTATATGCATGATAAACACTGCACCAAAGAGGTAAATTCAATATTAAGTACTTACTTTTAACAAGAATTTTCAGAACACAACCTTTTAAACTTTAGATGTATGTATAACATGCTCCGGATAAACATTGACACACCTAAACTACTAGAAAAGTTAAATAATTGATATGATATTATCAATCCCAATTAGAATCCCAATTAGCTAAATTCTCATATGAGCACTTTTTCATTTATAACTTCTTCTCTTGACTACAATATGGTATTATATGATGGGAATAGTGTAAATCACTAAATTTTACTCAAAAACAAAAACCTACATTATAGTACTTTTCCAAAAAAGACTTACTTAATAAGAATTGCATAACAAACATATGGAACTTATTGTTCATAAAACATAATATTATCATAGGAACATATATTATTATGTATTACCAAAAATACTTTTGTACTTACCTCAATAATAATAATAAGTAAGTATTAGTTTTATATTAAATTAAAACTTAAAATACATGAGGACTTACTATGTACTTCTTAGGAACCTATCTTAGGAGCATTTCGTACAATCTTTTGATTGCAGTAGGTCTTTGTGTTATTTCACAAACTATTACCTTGTAAACCATGCATGATAAACGCTGCACCAAAGAGGTAAATTCAAAGGTATTACTTTCTCAATAACAAGAATTTTGAGAACACAACCTTTGAAACTTTAGATTCATGTATATTCACGAATAAATATTAACACACACACATACACCTAAACTACTAGAAAAGTTAAATCATTGATAATATAAAATCCAAATTAGCTAAATTCTCATATGCACTTTTTCATTTATAACTTCTCTTGACTACAATATGATATAATATACAATGGGAATAGTCACTAAAACTCAAAAGTATAATCCTACATTACTTATAGTACTTTTTCCAAAAAGACATAACAAAAATTGCATAACAAACATACTTATTGCTCATAAAACATAATATTTTCATTGGAACTTATATTATTATTACCAAAAATACTTTTGTACCTCAATAATAATAATATTAGTTTTATATTATTACATTAAAATTTAAAATACATGAGGACTTTAGTAAGTCCTCATGTATTATACATTTTAAAAAGATGTGGTCGTTTTAGGGACCTATCAGACAGAGTGGTCATGCGTTGAAGCATTTGCGTTGGTGACTGAGGAGCAATTCTGACACATTCAGAACTCCTCCTGTGTGATATATAGAGATACTCACACGGGAGGCATTCTACAACATAATACAACACAAAGAACACAAAACCCTTGACCGCTCTCTGTCTGAGATATCCCAGGCAATTTCCCATAGTTGCAACTTGCAATGCAGTTTCTAATTGTTATTGGTTTGCCAAATAAAAGTCTGAAATTATAATATTGTTTTTATCTTTCATCAAAAGTTTGTATTTGAACTCCTTTAATAATAATAAATTAATATTTACACAAGGGATATTTGATTCATCTTCTTTGATTTTAAGTGACAAGACCTTGTTTAAGATTTCCACTGTATAAATATTTTTATAAGTATAATATAAAAGAGATTTAACACTTGCTTATCTGATATAGGTTGATAATAAGGTGTAAGACAAATATAGTACCTATTGATGAAAGCTGTGTATGAATATGTATCTAAGGTAGGTATATTTAAGTGAGAAAATAAATGAAAAAACATTTAAAAACGAGTATTTATTAAATTTCTTTTAATTTAAGCTTTTGAGTGAATATATATTATCTTCCTAGGACTTCGTCATCATTACACTTACAATTCTTTATTATAAAATGTAGTACTTATAGTATCTCAGTGTTAGCAATCATCCTTTATCCTGAAAAATATTTGGTTCAGCGTACACAGTACTAATAATGTAAAATGCCTTACAAGGCACGAAAAGGGGATTATTAAACTTATAAATTGCCTGTTTATGTTACAATAATACCTATTTGAAAGCTCAAAAAAACGTAGGTGTTCAAGAATGAGTTCAAGTTCAACAAACTATGTTCAACTCATGACATCAACTCTGTTGTAATGCATGTAATTGTAATCCACAAGTTTGATGCATTTCTAAGACTTTTTTAAGGTAGATTATTTAGCATAGGTATCAAATAGGTATAGGTAATAATAAACTTATCAATTTCTTGCTTAAAACATAATCTCTATAAACGTAATAACAATATCTAATTATCTTTTTTTTTTGTCTCCTTCTTCTTTTTTTTAATTGCCGACTCAGTTAGTTGCCAATGTCAGAGAATTCTTTCTCCTCTAGATCACCATGCTTGTGATAATATAAACATGAAGGAGTGTTATTTTCTCAGTGTTTTGATAAAGGGCTTATAAAATACCAAAAAAATATAAATAAAACCATTTACACATTTATAATAATTACCTTTAAATACAATAAATCAGTGCAAAAGTAACTATTCCTACATTGACCACGTTATATATTAGAAAATAGTATATTTTATAATAAAAAATATCAATCTTTTTTTAAACTATTTTTCATCTTGGTTTACAATTTTTCCGTTAGTCGTTATGGCTAAGCCATTTCAATTCCTAAAAAAAAAACAATTCCGTTTGTCAAATTTGACGTTCGTGTTTGACATTTCTTAATCCAGTTCAGAGACAAATATTACAGGTTAAAACCATTCAGAAGTAAAAGCGGTAATGATACCGAAACAGAACCATTCACTTTTCAACTGATAAGTGAATTGCAAGGAAACTGCATGGAAGTGACAAAGTTAATGATAGAGGCCCTGAACCGATTTTGATTAAGTTTAGTTAATGAAGAAATAATTAGTTTATCACGTGCAGAGTTGGGCAAAAAGTAAGTAGTAATTTTAATCAGATTACAAATTAATCAGATTGGTGAAGTAATTGTTGTGCATCTGAAATTACCCGTAAGTTAATTAGTTAATAATATGTATAAAATGTTTGCAATTAGATTAATAATTTAATTAGACTAACGAGTATTTCAATAATTATGCCCAATGTCCAATGCTGGTAATTATAATAAATAAAAACCGGCCAAGTGCGAGTTGGACTCGCCCATGAAGGGTTCTGCAGCAGCAATAAGGTTAATTTCTATGAAATAAAAAGGTTTTTGATTTATTTTTATATTTCAGTTGATTTAATGAAAGGTAAATTAAGGTTTACCATTTATGACGTATAAAAAAAACTATTTGCTAGATCTCGTTCAAACCAATTTTCGTTGGTAGTTTTTATAGTAATGAACATCATATATTTTTTTTAGAATTATCATGCCCCTCCTTTAGAAGTTAGAAAGGGAACACATTTTACCACATTGGAGGAGTCTCTCTCGCAAACTATTCAGGTTACAAAGAAATTATATTAGAAACCTCAATATGATTTTTGAAGACCTATCCATATATTTACCGTGGGGAAGCCATGCTTCGGCACGAATGGGCCGGCTCGACCGGAGAAATACCACGTTCTCACAAAAAACCGGCGTGAAACAGCGCTTGCGCTGTGTTTCGTCGAGTGAGTGAGTTTACCGGAGGCCCAATTCCCTACCCTATTTCCTTCCCTACCCTCCCCTATTCCCTTCCCTTCCCATCCCTACCCTCCCCTATTACCCTATTACCTCTTAAAAGGACGGCAACGCACGCGCAGCTCTTCTGATGCTGCGAGTGTCCATGGGCGACGGAAGTTGCTTTCCATCAGGTGACCCGTTTGCTCGTTTGCCCCCTTATTTCATAAAAAAATATATATATACCCCGCACGAATGGGTTAGACAAAAATTTTTTTTTGTTTCAGGGAAACCCTAAAATTTTTGATAATTTTTCAACTTTTGTATCAAAATCTTAATGCGGTTCACAGACTTCATCTACTTACCAAGTTTCAATAGTATAGCTCTAATGGTTTCGGAGATAAGTGGCTGTGACATACGGACGGACAGACAGACAGACATGACGAATGTATAAGGGTTCCGTTTTTTGCCATTTGGCTACGGAACCCTAAAAACTCCCATACCGGTTTCGGTGGCGGTGGCCGATTTCAATAAAACCAGGCCAGTTACGCAGGAGTAATATCATACTGCCCAAGTGTGTGCGCAATACATAAGAGCTCTCTGCGGGAAGTGCGGGAAGGGAAGAAGAAGCGGGAACTCTCTGTCTTTTCCCGAGACATAACGTATATATCTGCATATTAAATATCATCAAAATCCATTGTAGTGGTATAAGCAGAAATCATTTTATTTAACGCCTGGGAACCGTACATTTTTCCGAGATAAAAAGGATCCTATGGCCTTTTCCGGGACTCAAAGTATCTCCATACCAAGTTTCATCAAAATTTGTTCAGCGGCTTAGGCGCAAAATAGGCAACTTTATAACGCGGAAACCGTACATTTTTCAAGACAATAATTATCTTATGTCCTTTCACGAGAGCCAAAGTATGTGCACACCAATTTTCATCAAAATCGGTTCAGCGGCTTAGGCGCAAATCATTTTTGTTTATCATACGGGTACCGTACCTTTTTCCCGGATGTAAAGTATCCTATGTCCTTTCCCGACACATAACGTATCTACATACCAAATATCATTGAAATCCATGTAGCGGTATAAGCAGAAATCATTTTTATTGAATGCCTGGGAACCGTTCATTTTTTCGGAATAAAAAGGATCCTATGTCCTTTTCAGGGATTCAAAGTATCTCCATACCCAATTTCAGAAAAATCGGTTCAGCGGTGTGGGCGTGACGAGGTAATTTTATATAATAGGACATTATTGTTATATGTATGCCCTATAGCAATATAGCATTAACCATTTTTATACTTTTTCTCTTAAAAACGAATGTAAAATTAATTTCTTTTTTCATAATCATAATCTACGCATTTCAACAAAAAAAAAAATGATACCGCATAATAACATTTTTTTGCTTAAAATAAGCAGAAAATAAAGATTATTCCAAAAAAACTTAAAACGCCGATTACTCAAAACTAGTCCGATGTGGGATGACACACCAATGCTTAACAGCATCTAATTATATTATATATATAATATAGATTGCTTCGCTTCCGAACAAGTGTCCCGACAACACAACATTCCACCTCCAAACAACTTCTGTTTTCCGGATAGCCGACAACAGGTATCACATCAATTATTCGTACAAAGCGAGAACATTCGATAATTGCTGACCGATCTGGGACAAAAAACTCCAATAAAGGGACACAGAGATTCATTCAACAGGTAGGTGTAATATTCATTTGAACCGCATATTATGGAATGACTGATAAAGACAATTAATCATTACCAAAAACATCACACTGTGTGTGTTTGTTAGTTCTGGATGCAAAAAAAATCTGTATGGAGATTAGAAAAAAAATTATCGTGGTTCTGGTTAACTCATAAAGTCATAACTTTTAATAAATTATTATTTTTAACAAAAACTTTTAACCGACTCTCAAGGTAAAAACTTCTTCTTAAAAATATGATCTACAAAGTATGAAATAATTATTATTCTTCATTAACGCCTTTTTCGAAATTCGACATCTCGACCAATATGTTCTCAATTTTTATTCGTTTGAAGTCGGTACCAGCCCAGAACTGAGATACTTAACATAGAACTTAGCCATTACCTCCTCCTTTTTGGAAGTCGGTCAAAAATGTTTTTGAATGATACTGCAGTATTACACAAATTAAAAATGTTCATCATATTAATGACCATGACACAACATCGAATTCTTAAATTATTTGAAATGCTATTACGCATCCCCGGCGGTCTGGGGATGGCTACTGGGGTATGTGGGACTCCCCAGGGCGGTGAGGCCGCGCCCGGGCACACCCACTAAAAACCGAACGAGTATTCCTACTTTCCGCTTTAGGCAGAGCCACGGGATATGCGGGATACACAACCGCGACCCTGCCAGCGAATACCCCTAAAGGCACTAGTGCATGGCTGTTAGGCCCACACTGCACTGTACTATGATGCCATGCGCGGAACACTTAGCGCATCGCAGCCAACTCGGGAGCTCGGTGCTGTTGGGTGACGGCGTTCCCACGCCGGTACTCCGAGCTTCCCCGCTAAGCTGGGATGTCGGGCCCATGTCTGGCCCTCTGTCTTCGCCTTGGCCTCCTCTGAGGGTCGAGTGACTCTGCCTCACGTCTGCGCTCTGACTCCTCCTTCGCTGACATCACCTCCTCGGCAAATGTCGCGACTGCTCTCCAGGAATTTTCGCTACTCAGCATCGCGCGTACGATCGCTGGCAGCGAAATGTCATTTGCGATGGCGGCTTGATGAGCCGCTCTTTGTCCGGTCCATGCGGGACAAGCCAGCAGGGTGTGCTGTGCCGTGTCCCGTTCGTCGTCGCTGTGGTGGCAGGCTGTGGTCTGCTCACGTCTGGCGATGTCACACAGGTGCCGACCAAAACACCCATGTCCGGTCAGCACCTGTGTGAGGCGGTAAGATAGCGCCCCGCTTTCTCTGTCTGCCCACTCCCTCAGTACGGGACGCATAGCAGCTAGTAGGTCGACACTAACTGTGGATTCGTTTAGTCGTGCCAGCCATTGCTCGAATGCGTGGTCTTTCGCGTCATTCCTCCACCGTCGTATATAGTCTGGCGGTGGAAGATATCCCTCCTCGCGCTCGGCTTGGCAACGCCAGTAAATATCAGCCAGCGATTTGGCTTCAATGTCCCAAGGAACGCTGCCTGCGAGGACGCATGCTGCGTCTTTCGATATTGTGCGGTATCCCCGAAGCAGGAGTGTGGGATTCTCCGACATCCACCGGACTGCCGGAACCCGCCCGGGGAGATTTTTTTCCATTGCTTACTTCCATGTTTGATCAATTACTAAGGGTGATTCTGCCCTGTTGTGGTACCCTTGCGGCGCAGACCTCCCGCTCGCCATGCATCCCAAGGCCGGGTACCTATGCCGGGGATTGGGGACCCACGGGTCCATCCGTCAAATCATACACTCACTGACATACACACAGAAACACACACTAATGTAAAGAAGAGATAAACAAAAAGGAAATACAGAGTAGAGAAGATGGTGAAAGATAGAAAAATAAAACAAAGTAAGCAAAACGAAGAGCACACTAATAAAAAGAAAGAAAAATAGGAAAGACCGACGTTCCGCCATCCTGAGTACCTCACCCCGTGTAAAGGGCGGGTTGGCGCACCCAGGAGCCCAGGGACACCAACGAGGAGGAACCGGTATCGTCCCCGCCGGAGGCCCCCCTACCCTTTGCCCTTCCCTACCCTCTCCTATTTCTTTCCCTACCCTCCCCTGTTCCCTTCCCTACCCTCCCCTATTACCCTGTTCCCTCTTAAAAGGCCGGCAACGCACCTGCAGCTCTTCTGATGCTGCGAGTGTCCATGGGCGACGGAAGTTACTTTCCATTAAGTGACCCGTTTGCTCGTTTGCCCGGAGTTATTTCATAAAAAAAAATCTTTCGCAATTACAATATTATCAGTATCTAAAAGATGTTTCTCGCAATGTCGTTCATATTGATCAATACATCAATACTCCTTTCCCGGGACGCAAAATATCTCCACACCCATCTAAACCGGTTCAACAGTTTAACTTTCGCATTCGATTTTTGTGATTTTTTTCTATCGAAAAAATTTTATAATATCGTATTTTCGCTCACATCAAATACTTGGAATATAATCTACTCGTATGTATAAAAAATGAAACAATTCGGGGCTTATTTTCAAGTATAAAAATGAATTATAAAATTGACAATTTAGGGTTAGTCGCTCTCTTAAAGTGCGAAGGGCTGTAAAGTAGAAAGAAACATGAATGCCTACCCGCGAGTACAACCATGTTCATCAAAATGTTTTCATAGAAATCTGAATAACCCAAAATAAGAGTCGCGAGTTTATTACATTGGGGCGCTCTAACGTTTTTTCGACGATAAAATTTCATCAAACTGAAGAAGAATCGCCGACCGAATCCCAAAATATATTTTATTCGGTAATGTACTTTGCGAATATATTTATTATAATGGACTTCGGAATCCCTTTTAAATAAATGATATATCTTAATAATAACTTTTAATAATGTTTTCCAAGATAACATTACAATTATGTAGAGCCCCGGGGTGAGGTTTGCTTATTGCTTAGAAGTTGGGGGTTTTTCTAAGGCTGTATTTTTAGTATAAGTTAGAATTACAATATTATTGCTGATAGAATACTGAATAATTTATAATAGTAAACTCAACGCAAAAAAGCAATCGAAGTTAAATATTACGTAACCAAAGTCTGCCAAAGACTTAAAGTAACGATTCAGAGTAATGCATTCGTATCCTCAGATATAGACTTGAAGTCCAGTTTAACAAGTCTGGAATTACGAGTTTATAAAGTTGCTCCCTCACCGGGAACATTCACTTGTAATGTAACGTTACATGGCCCGTACCACGAAACGTGAGACTCAAACAATCGTACGAGAATGTTGCGTCCCACTCTAACAAACGTGAAATGACGTTGTTAGAGCAGGACGCGGCAATGTCCAATTGTTTGAGTCTCAAAACGGTTTCGTAATAAGCCTACAGAGTCGAGCATTACATCAGTGGGGGAGAGAACCGAGCATTACAATGCGCACCTAATACAGTGTGAGTGTATACAGTGTGAAATATCTTGATACAACTTGTAACATCAACGCTACGTGACAATGAAGTCAACTTGCTGTCGAATCTATAATGTTACATTACACGCGAATGCTCGTCAATATAGTTCTACTGACTGCAGTAAATTACGTACAGTATCATGTAAACTTCTAAGTTCTATGTCTTCTTCCGTGGTCAAAATTATCTGAAAAAATAAAAATCCCATACTAAAGTTTAAAAAAAGAATTATATTTTCAATTTCTTGTTCGCAGCCACAGACGCGCACTTTCAACACGAGCGCCGGCGGAGCTACCAGGGGATCATGTAACCTGCAGAGCTGTGCGATCACTGTGACACTACCGAGGAGGTATAACGCTCTTGTGTCCTTCACGTGCGAAGTGTCCACCGAGGGTCCCAGGTTCGCAGTGGTGAACCAGACGAAATTCCTGACAGTCGCTGGTAAGTAGTAAAGTGAGTACTCCATCAAAGTTATGATAGCCTAGTCACCTGAACTGTAGACAACGACTACTAAATAACATCATAAATTTATAATGCTACTACATATTATAGAAATCGTCTTAACTCTTAAGGCCTCTCTTCACGTTAGGTTATGATGGATAACCAATAATTATGATTACTACCAAGATTACTGCCATGCTTGCGCTTGTCTTCAGTAACCATAATCTACGTCGATTTTATACGACTGAATACGACATTTTATACGTTTATATCGCCTGTATACAGGCTGTAACAAAACTAAGTGATAATATTTCGGGGTGTGTATGTGCCCCTTTTATAGAGTTCACTGTAAAAAAAGCAGCGCTGAACACCAATTTTTTGTGATTTGTATGGGGAAACTCTATACAGCCTACAGAGGACTCATACACACCCAAAAGTATTATGATAACTTAAGTAAGTTCGTGATGATTATATTTGTGTGACAAAGTAAGTACTTTGTCACACAAATATGATCATCACGATTCATGTTGAAGCTGAAAACAAAAGCAAAATATAATTGCCATTAACAACTTGGAGCGTCCGTGGCCTAATGGAGACCTTTGGTTTGCACTCTTAGAGGGTGCAGGTTCGAACCCGGGTGGAGGTGTGTACTATGAGACATTTTCTGATCTCAAGTACATAATACGGACGCTCGTACGGTAAAGGAAAACATCGTGAGGAAACCCGCACATAGTTGGTCCCAGACGTATTGACTAGTTCTTTCCTCTGGACTAGGCCGACTATGTTGTGAGAATGCCGTATACGCTTGGGCAGCCATACGGACATTTAAACTTGTCCCAGGCACTACAGTATTTGAGGAGTGGTTACTTCGCTCTGAAAAATACTGTATAAATCATCCACAACGGATGTAAAGGCCTAGTTTTTTTAATAACTTGGTTTCCCATTATCAGCTTAGGAATCCTAAAAAGTGTTATGTTACTCAATACATTCAACCGAGATAAGTACATTATTACATAATGATTATTATATAAGTGGGGTAGGAGATGGCCAATTCTCTTATTGTGGGATGGAGGTGCAATTGTGTTCAATTGGGCTTGTTTAGTGATGGAGGACATTGCCATTTTAGACTAGTTGGCTTTGAATAGACTGCTCGAATAGTTTTTTCTCATTTAAAAAGGTTTTTTATTAATGTAATAAAGTATTGACTACTTATTTATAATCAATTATTGACTACTAACTTACTTTTTTTAAATTATGTAAGGTAAAACTAACGACATACATTTTTTCACATGATACTTTTAGACAAAGACTTCTGAAAAGAACACGTCAAAAGAATCTTCCTATAAATACAATTTTATTCTATACAGTAATTCCTTAAATTTCCTTAAAATTCCTTAAAGTAATTTTTTAATTTTTTAATATTCGGAAATCGTTTTGATTTTCATAGGACCTACGAATAATAAAAGCTATGGAAACGTATCTCCTATACTTCAACCGTTTCTAATTTGGTCCCTTTTCGCACACTAAAATATGACAATAGCTACGAAACCAATGAGTTTCTAAAATACTAGTAACATAGAATATCATTGTACGAAACACTAACATTCATGAAATAAAGCCGTTGACAATAATTGTCACTTTTATGAAAACACAAAATTGTGTACCGAATACATGCATAAAGTATGCATGTATTCGGGTCACATTTTGTTGACTCGCGGACAAAATTTTTGAAACATTCATAGATAGTCAGACCGACAGAGATGCTTTCGTGTTTATTATTTTAATCTAGACTGAAAATAAGCGGCACTCAACTATAACCTGCAAAAATTCAACCAGCTAAAATTGTTTAAAGCGTGAAAATTCAACCAGCTTTTCGTATAGCTAAAATTGTTTAAAGCGTGACCATGACCGACTTTTAAATCTATATCCAATTTCAATAAGTTACGCCGTAATAAAGTTTCCGGGGAATTCCCGGGAAATTGGTTTTGGGAAATTTGAGACATTGCCAGGATAATAGCTAACAGAGTTTAAAAGTTTGCCGGTAACGGGCCAATAAGCCATGTGGCTAGTTTTACTGGAATTTTAGTCTTCTTGACGTATATTATTTGACCCAGCAAATATTTTAACATAAAAAAAATATATGGATAGGACCCCGTAACCAGCAAAAGTTAAAACTAAACAGCAAAATATGTTGGCTCCATGCGGTAGAAAGAAGGGAACATCTCAGTTCGTATGCTAACCCGACGGTCTACTCTTCTTCCGTGTTATGAATTTCTGATTAGACCACGTGTCCTTGTTATGCTCGGGCCACACTAACTAAGGCGATAATGCTATAACATGTTTTAGAATTAACGCGATAATTAACGGCGTTTCTCGTTAGTGTGGCCCGAGCATTATAAAAACGAGTCAAACATTTTTGCTCAACTTCTTCATTCTTTGCTACAAAAGTTTTTACTTCCAAAAGGCTAGTTCTTATTGGTCTATAAAATTACAAACAACAAACCAAATCGCTATTTTCCATAAACCAGTAACTTTTCAGGGTCAATTTATACTAGGGCAGAGTCGAAGCGAATTACCAAAAACTGAACATTACAAATTCAACCTTAACTCCAGAGCGTAACGCACATAATTCTGAGATTTTAAAAAGCATTGATCAGACGCGCGATTTCGCGATTATAAATTGACCATTACCGAGTCTGTCCTCCCGGTGTCAATTTCCAAAGTAACCCTTCTCTGCTCCCCCAGTAACCATGAAGGAGGACCCTCTAGTGACGGGTCTGGCGGGCAGCGTGCAGCTCAATGAAGACATCCTGCTAAACTGCTCCACGGCGCCCGCCATGCCGCCGCCGACACTCATGTGGTACATCGATGGGATTCCGGAGAAGGTGAGGACTGGACTAGAATTAACCCACCACAAATTCCCACCATTGCTACTCCTGTAAGCCATAAATAACGAAATAACCTTTGATATCCGGTCAAGGGTGGTTAAAACAAAAATGTTAAAGACAACATTCCAGATTCCTTCCCTAAACAAAATTGGAGTACAACTTTTCAATTGGATCTGGATCAATCATATTAAGCGGGGTGCAATTTTCGTAGTCCTTTTAAAAAAATTATTCTTGCTGCGTATACAAATCAAGATTCAACTATTTTAATGCAACATTGAGCATGTTTTGTTTGCATAATACCTAGGTCAAATATTTTAAAGTTATATGGACATACATTGTAATGTGTTTTATTCAGACGGAGCCATGGATGAACGACAACACAGAGATGTCTCCAGCGGACGAGTTCGGGCTGCGGGCGAGCTGGCGGCCCATACGGTTTCGGGTGACCACAGCTAAGGGTGTCATCACAGCTCGTTGCGAGGCCACGCAGCCCACACGCCCGCCATATTCCAGAGCTACCAACGCCACGATCATGATAGCCCGGTCCCCGCATCTGTCGATGTTCACAGCGTCAGGTAAGCTCTACTGATGTCAAATTAGACATGGGAGAGCCATGATGCTTCGGCACGAATGGGCCGGCTCGTCCGGAGTAATACCACGTTCTCACAGAAAAGCGGCGTGAAACAGCGCTTGCGCTGTGTTTCGCCAAGTGAATGAGTTTACCGGAGGCCCAACCCCTACCCTATTCCCTTCCCTACCCTCCCTTATTCCCTTCCCTTCCCATCCCTTTCCTCCCCTATTACCCTATTCCCTCTTAAAAGGCCGGCAACGCACCTGCAGCTCTTTTGAAGCTGCTCGCAGCTTCAAAAGAGCTGCAGGTCCATGGGCGACGGAAGTTGCTTTCCATCAGGTGACCCGTTTGCTCGTTTGCCCCCTTATTTCATAAAAAAAAATAGCTTGGTAATCTTGATTTACTAGCGCGAGTGAGAACCATATTAGCAACAGAGCAATTACAGATCATCACAACATAAACACTATAGATCTCATGCTCTTGCTATAGCCTGGTATTGTGTCTCCTTGTCACCTGTCACCACAGTTCCTACGCCACCCATATAGGGTGGGGTTTTCACGTCCAAAGCATATTCCAAAATTCCAAACTAACACTATAAATGTGAAAGTCTGCCTGTTAGTTTTCAACATACATACAATTCTTGTTGCAGATTCGGGTGGGCGTCGAGCAGGCGTGCTGCTAGTCGTATGTATGTCCGTACACATATTTTCTAAATACAGTGCCTTGAGGAGCGTTTAACTGACGTGTGTATAGTTAGGTAGGACAATGTGCCACTCACCAACAACATCGAAACGTTTGTTCAAAATGTGCTCAGCCAAATCTTGAATGTTTTATGTAATAAAGTTTAATTTAAGTTTGTTATTCTTCTGTATTGTCATCTATGTCTACAACAAAATTGTTCTGTATGTTTTTGTTATTTTATAATACTTTAAGTTTTGTATAATTATCACTTGATTATAAAAATATTATAGTAAAAGATGTGCCAAAATAAAAAAATAAACAGTACTCTTGGCTTACAATGACATTGTTTAAAACCATTCCAAAAGCTAGGAAATTAAATTGTTTTTTTGAATATTTTAAATAAAGGTAATTGTATAAGAAATTAAATTATTTTTGTTAACTTGTAACTTTGTAATTATAAAAACAATTCTTAGGAAGTATCCGACTCAAAAAAAAATATTTTAGAAAATTCTACGTTTATTATATATTTTTTATTATCATCGCAAATAATCTCTATTATATCCGCAGTTTGCATGTCGTTATCTGTCACATTAGAAAAAGAAAACTTGCCAGGCAATGACAGCGGATTCAAGTTTTAAAAGAATCGTACTTTATTACCTTTCTTTGCAATTACTTTACTTTTACTGAAATATATATCAAAATCTCTTGCTTCATAATCAAAGCGAACAAGCAACGCAAGCAACTTCGTTCAAAATCGGTCCGACACTTGAACGTGTATACGAAACTTAATTTTCACTTCTCAGAAACGACACGATTTTAGTTTATACGGGCTACGGATATTCATCTTATACTAGAAACAGAAATTTATGAAAGCTTGCAGTTTCACGGAAAATATAAGGAACAGAAACGCTTAAGCGTCAATTTACTTGGAGTATTTGTAGGTCTAAAATGACGATATTGAGTGAACTTGCAATTTTTTCAAGGTAAAGGTAGCGCCAGCAAAGATAGCAAAAAATTTAATAATCGCTTCACAAACGGCGGAGTAATCGTTGAACATACAAAAAAATCCACAGTCGAACATATAACTTCCTTTTTGGAAGTCGGTTAAAAACAAAAAGATAACGTTTCTGTTAATATTCTGATAATAATTATTATGACGTGTGCAACATGTCTGATTTTGGTCGGATGTTTACTGTAATAATTCCTTCTAAGCTTTAGGTAGTATTCTCTTAATATTTCAGCAGTACTTTTTTTAGTCGAACCATCAAAAATAATACAGAGTCGAGTGCACTAGATGTTCTTGTTGTTTATCTGACATGCAGCCGTTTCACATCGTCAGAAATGACAAAAATTATTATGAATGACAAAAATGCAGCTTTATGTTGGTCCATGAAAGCAAATATTGCCTATATTTGCCTTCATGGACCAAGCGACGAGGATGTATATTTTGTCTTTTACGTTATCCATCATGGTCCAACATGAATACGAAACTCTCATAGAGGCCGTTCTAGGCCTGCTATTCTAAAAAAAGTTCCGCTTCATATTATTATAACTCACCTAAATAATAACCCCCTTACTAATAAACGCTGTATAAGCTTTGAATAGTTATACAGTGTTTTGTCTTCTTCAATCCAATTAAAAATGTCACTTGTGTGACAGGAACAAAACACTTTATAACTATTCAAAATTTATACAACGTTTATTAGTAAGGGGGTAACTGTATTATGTAATAAATAGCAAAATACGTAAAGTGAAAGAAAAATAAATTTGACTGTAATTTTCTCGAGTAATGAAAAATATCAGATTTGATGCTGTGAAGACGCTTTAAGTGTGTGGTGAGTGGCTGTATCAATATGAGAAAATATATTATAATATAAATCTATACTTAATTATAGGAAGCACTGAATTTTTATGTTTTATTACACATTTGTGATTTACATGTGTTGAGAGGATACTTGTATAAATGGATAAAGGTATGTTTATCTTCTTCTGTGAGTAGTAATAACTGTTATACACGCTCAAATAGTTGGCTCTACTGTAATGAAGGTTTTATTCAAACTTAAGCTAAATCTCCAAGTTGGCCTTGATGTTGTTGGCTCCAAGATGGACAATACAAACCATCATGAACATGTAAAGTAGCATTCGTCTATAATAATTGCTGACGATCGTTGTCGATTGTGTACATAGACAGATTTGATATTATGCCCCAACGTGGTGCCTTTAGGGAAATACACCCCTCAACACGTTTATGCCTGTATATTAATATGTCCATAATGGGCTAATATAGTGAAGCACTGGAGGTTGTTGTTGGAGCAAACTATTCGTGCGTGTGTGACAGGCATAAGATAGGCCTAAGTTAAGTTAGGCCTAAGTAAAGTTAAGTTGCATTTAATTTTGTAATTAAGCTATAGATTAAGATTATATTTTTACTTTCTAAATCTTTATCTCATGTCTCGGTCCATGGTCTTGGAAACTTAATTTAAAATATCATGATTCTGGAGGCTGGAAAAACACGAACTAAAAAAATTTAAATGGCTGTGAAAATTATAATATTATGTAACTAACTTTAAATAATTGTACAGACGCGACGGAGAAGGTAAAAATAATTGGTATAACTTTGATTAACGAAAACCTGTTAAAATTATAACAAATTTTATAGTGAACATAATATGTCTTTCGTTAAAAAAGAATTATATTTTAACATAGTAAACATGAAAATATCATGACATGAAATATGCTCTAACTAAAAGCGTGAATTAAAAGTGAAAATAACCTGGAAAATATTCTATTCCCATGGGAGCGCAAACGAAGTTTCGCGCAACTAGGTTCTCATAAACTGAAAGTGTTTCATTGATTTAATTTTAATATCCGTATGATTTCAATAAAAAATATTTTCATATTTTACTTTCAAACAATTTTGTTATTGTTTTGTATTAGAATGAAACGAAATACATACTTATACATATTTTATTACTTATAGAATACTGCGAATGTGTCTCTGTATGTCAATTCGCTATACTTCAATTGAACTGATTGTTCAGATTTGCACTGGTTCAGAAAAGAGAATCTGGACATTTTTAAGCCTGCAAAAATCTACAGATACGTGAACGAAAATGCAGCCTATATAATGCCATTTCTATACTAGAAACAATAATAATAATTATTATTAACATTGAAGTTTGAAACAACAAATTAGTAATTACTTTGAATTAGGCTTAGATTGAAAAAACCGGCCAAGTGCGAGTCGGACTCGCGCACCGAGGGTTCCGTACAAACCTGCAAGGTTTACAAAGTTCGTCAATTAGATCTAAGTATTTGATATGAATTTCAACTTGATAGCTCTACGCGTTCATGAGGAAAAAAGTAATAAGTTTATATTTATTAAAAAATATATATTTTGTAATGTAACTAAAAATTTAAGGTTTTCGGAATTTTTCCTTTATGTGTGCTATAAAACGTTGCTTCATGCCAAATTTCAAGATTCTAGGTCGACTGGAAGTACCCTTTAGGTTTTGATTCCCTTGCGAGTACTTGCGAGTTTCAAAATATGCAGCTTAAATTGCTGTTTCTTTTGATTGCGTTGACATAGACGTTTGATTTTGTTACAGCTTAAAGGTATTATAGACCTGAGTATTTGGTATGAATTTCAATTTAATACCTCTACGCGTTTATGAGGAAATGGGTAGTAAGTTTAAAATTATTAAAAAAAAATATATTATGTGATGTAACTAAAAATTTATGGTTTTCGTAATTTTTCCTTTATCTATGCTATAAGACGTTGCTTCGTACCAAATTTCAAGATTCTGAGTTCACGGGAAGCACCCTGTAGGTTTTGATTCCCTTGCAAGTGTCGAAAATTTGCGGCATAAACGGCTGTATCTTTTGATTGCGTTGGCTTAGAAGTTTGATTTTTTCACAGCTTCAAGGGACAGTAGACCTGAGTAATTGATATAAATTTCAGCTTCATACCTCCACGCGTTCCTGAGAAAAAGGGTCTTGACAGACGGACGGACGGACAGACGGACAACAAAGTGATCCTATAAGGGTTCCGTTTTTTCCTTTTGAGGTACGGAACCCTAAAAACAATTGTATTATCTTTAAGTGCTCTTAATTTTAATGATTTTAGGCTTACCTAAAGTTTACTGTCGCTATCGCTGACAAACCACGTTCAATCTACATTATCTAATTACATATTATAATTATAACAATAATTAGATGTAATTAGATCCCAAACCGTATCGGGTATATAAGAAACAATGGTTACTAATAAATAAGAGAAATGAGAATGATCAACTGGATCAAAACTACCACCCGTATCTACTTTTGTTTACAATAATTTTACCTCAGACTAGGCCCTATTTCAAGAACATAAGGACCAAAATACTTCGGTTCTCTATAAATATAGTCATCATAACATAACAAACGTAACATTAATTAGGATAACAAAGCAACAGAACACGGAGCGCAACAATAGCATTGTGCGCACAAGTGCACTACACTTCTTCCCTTTGTCAAAGACCTCCTGCCAACTTCTAATCCCCTAGTACCTACTGCGATGTCAGCTAATAAGTACTCCGTGAAAGCCTTATCTGAAAAGCTTGTCCGAGCTAGTGCTTTTGAATCTCTATAATATGACTGCACAATTCAATTTATTGACATATTTTGTAAATATTTGGATAGTTTGAGATTTTGTACCCTAAGTAATTAAAGGTTCGTTTTTTAGCCATTTGACCATGGAAGCCTAAAAAAAAAGCAACAAATCAATGTAAACCAACTTTAACGAGGCACGTGTACCCAAAATATAATTATAGGGAAGACATAAACACAACATTTTCATACAGACATACTATGATTGTAAATAAACAATCATCAATAGGAAATTTCACTAGGTAGGTCCATAACTAATCATTAAATTTCCCTGGGGATGAGAGACACCACTAATAACACAGAATTTGAGCTTCTCTTTTACCTCAACAGTTGCAAACTGACATTTTCGTACACGTGTTTTTGGCATCGGAAATTCTGTACATGGTTTTATCACGCAGCTTATGAAGTAACGAATTCGCCAGTAACGAAATCACTAATTGGTACTTCACTTTACGCTAATAGATTTACTGCAATTTCCTATGGGACTTCGCTTGCGTTTTCTATAAATGTTGACTTTTTATGGGGATCTTTTTTTAAATAAGATTTATGGATGAAATTTTATCTTGCTTGTTTTTTTTATTATACAGTGTGTAACAAAAATAAGTGATAATACTATAGGGTGTATACGTGTTCCTCGTAGAAAGTTCACTGAGAAAGTAGCAGCTTTGATAGACGAATTTTTTTTTTCACTTTTGTGCGTCACGAGTTTCCCCATACAAAAGTGAAAAAAATTTTTGGTCTTTCAGCGCTGCTACTTTCACAGTGAACTCTCTACAAGGAACACGTACATACCCTAAAGTATTGTCACTTATTTTTGTTACACACTGTATAAGGTCAATAAAGTGTAAAAATGAAATATTATTATAATATAATATTAATATATAAATATTATATTTGTATAATTTATGTTCAAGAGTTGCATCAAACAGAGTCACCCACATGTGATTTTTTTGCCTGAGCGTCTTACGTAATACGAAATGGATCTATAATGATCCATATTGTGACCAAATTATCGTTGGAAATAAAGTCGATCTTACCACACCTTTTAATAGTGTGGCTTAACAATTTAACACAGCAACTTTTTTTTTATGATATAAGGGGGCAAACGAGCAAACGGGTCACCTGATGGAAAGCAACTTCCGTCGCCCATAGACACTCGCAGCATCAGAAGAGCTGCAGGTGCGTTGCCGGCCTTTTAATAGGGAATAGGGAAATATGAGAGGGTAGGG
This sequence comes from Aricia agestis, assembly GCF_905147365.1. Taxonomy (NCBI): domain Eukaryota; kingdom Metazoa; phylum Arthropoda; class Insecta; order Lepidoptera; family Lycaenidae; genus Aricia; species Aricia agestis. The sequence continues at coordinate 1,564,399 of NC_056417.1, forward strand.
AAGGGAAGGGAAGGGAATAGGGGAGGGTATGGAAGGGAAAGGGTAGGGGATTGGGCCTCCGGTAAACTCACTCACTCGGCGAAACACAGCGCAAGCGCTGTTTCACGCCGGTTTTCTGTGAGGACGCCGTATTTCTCCGGTCGAGCCGGCCCATTCGTGCCGAAGCATGGCTCTCCCACGTACATATAAACTTGGAATATAATAAGTTTTCTTTAATTAAAAAAAAATAGGTAATTAAAAGTTAATTGAATTTGCTACAATAAACTTAATTTCATTCTTAGAAACAAAAATAATACAAAGAAACTATGAAACTTACGATTAAGTTTCCAAACATGGACCGAGTGGAATTGTGTGCCAAATACATTTCAACATTATTTGCCATATAAATGTATATAATATGATAAGTACGTCTAAGCTATGAAATATTATCACCGTTTCAATTTTGTATTCATAGGATAAATTGCTTTATTTCGGTGCCAGTGTATATAAAAAGGCGAAAAATATTACCCTCAACACACGCAATGATGAAACTGTACAGTTCGGTAACAGAACTGGGCCTGTAGACAAGTGGCAAAGCGCTAACGCTAACGCTAGTGCTACAAAATGTATGGATTTGACTAAGTTTTGCCACTTGTCTACGGGGGCTGTACAGATATTTTTACTCTTTTGATGCAACATTAATGCAGTTTCGTTCCGTTTTCAATCCAGTCCATTTTCACTAGAATGGTATTCTAATTAAAGCTCAAAATTGTATGTCTAAACCGCTCGTATGCGCGGACGCACATCCAGACTTAATGTCCAATTCTAGTCGCTCAGTACTCCAAAAGTAATCATATGACGGTTATGAGAATACTTAACAGAAAACGGACTAGATTAAACAAAACCAAAGCATTATTGTGGAATTAAAATAATCTAATTTGAGTAAATAATATAAAATTTCAAAAAAGGTGCACCGATTATAGCGGTCTAAAAAGTGATGTTAATATATAATATAATATTGTAAGCCCGGGCGTGCACTAGCGGCCAGGTCGCGGCGGCCATCGAATGTATGGTGTGGCCGCTGGTCGCGTTGCGGCCAGGTGCGCGTCGTTTATCTCTATCTCGATGGCCGCCGCGGCTTAGCCGCTAGTGCGCGCCCGGGCTTATAGTGTTGCCGAACTGTACAGTTGAATCACTGTGGTGCGTAGAGGTCTTAAAAAGTATTATGTTTTTAAATTATGAAATTGTTATGAAGTATTTGTTGAAATATAGCAATTTATCTTTAAAGTTTTTTTATTATGGTCATCCACCATAACTGTATGGTCAATTTCTAGCACGATTAAATTGTTCTGTGATACATGTATTTATTAGTTTATATGTATAATACGGTCCCTCCACGTTGGCCCATGATGGACAAATATAGGCGATTACGAACGGCGTTGATTGTGCATAATATTGAGAATTCTGCAATGATGGCCAATCGTGGCTAATGGCTATCATAGCCCAACGTGGAGATTGGCCATAAACATGCGTTACATTGTCAAACACTTCTTCTAAAATATGATGTCATTGTACATTTTTTAAACAATGTAATAAAATAAAAAACAGTAAATTTTAAGATTTTGTAAATAAAAAGATAACTACACTCTGTAATAAAAATAAAATAATTATATGATAATTTTTCTACTTACAATTTACTATCGTTTCATTAATATTATGTAATTTGTTATTATAAGTTTATAAGTTATCTTTAGTAACAATTAATTCTCCGTACGACTTGTACAAGTCAAGCGCTGTGGGAATAGTCTAAATTCTGATTGAGTTATGATAAAACTGCACAAGTTCGCCGACGAAACTATCACCGAACTATTATATTAGCAAAGTTTCTTAGGGACTCGTCAGCGCAGATGGAACATTTATTAGCTGAGAACAAAGAAAATACCTTAGAGTCTGGTATTGCAATAATCTCTTGTTATCGGTAAAATAATGTTGAGATATTTTTCTAGGTGCAACAAACTTAATTTACATTTTTGTCTTTTTAAAAATGGCCACATTTTGCAATTCCTCTCAAATCAATTCAGAAAATGAATTGTCAAAACTGTCAAACTGACGAATGTCAAATTAGTACGAATTACTTGACATGAAGAGTGACCTTCTTTTTTTAAGAGCCTATGCTGTAAAATGTTATAAAATTGTATGTTACAAGAATAATTTATTGTTTGTTTTAATTTTTCATTTTGTATTTTTGACAATGTAACGTGTGTTTGTAAATTACGAAATGACACTTGTCATTAAATGTCAAGTTCTTAATGGCGAAAAATAAACGTAAATAAAACTACTTTGTATTTTCATTTTAAAAGATTACTAGTTAATTTTTAGCATTTAATCTAAATTATTGCTATTTGACGACCTCTGTGGCTCAGTTGGTGGGCTGTTGGTAGCTCAAGCCAGAGATCGCGGTTTTGAATGCCGCCGACGGAACAAAAAGTTTTCAAGTTTCTGGGTCATGGACGTGTATTAAAATATGTGTATCATATAATAAAAATCTTAATTATATAATATGTATAGTATAAAAAGTATTAAATATATTTCCGTTGTCGGGTACCCGTAACACAAGTCTTTCAGGTACTTACCACAGAGCCAGACTGACGTGGTGTGAAGCGTCCATAGATATTATAAAAAAATGTTATATTATTAAAAAATTGCTAATAATATATTTTTTTATTTTTTTTATGAAATAAGGGGGCAAACGAGCTAACGGGTCACCTGATGGAAAGCAACTTCCGTCGCCCATGGACACTCGCAGCATCAGAAGAGCTGCAGGTGCGTTGCCGTCTTTTTAAGAGGGAATAGGGTAGGGAAGGGAAGGGAATAGGGGAGGGTATGGAAGGGAATGGGGTAGGGGATTGGGCCTCCGGTAAACTCACTCACTCGGCAAAACACAGCGCAAGCGCTGTTTCACGCCGGTTTTCTGTGAGAACGTGGTATTTCTCCGGTCGAGCCGGCCCATTCGTGCCGAAGCATGGCTCTCTCACGTATAAAAATGGTTACCACTTCACTCAGTCATTAACTGCCGCACTCAGAGTGGAACATCAATTACTTAAATGTAATTAATTTAAACATTTGACATAAGCCCTATACATTACCTGTCAAACTCTTCATTAAATCGAATGTTAATCATAATTAAATGTCTGTGAGTGCTGCGGTAAGCTAAGCTTAGCAGTACTTGAGTCCTTAGAAATATAAGTTTTTACTGACCGGGTGTTTTGTCAGTTTTTTGACTTTTAATAGCTTTCATAACCTCCGAATTTAATATTTCTGGAATAAATTATTTTTCTTTGGTGTTGATATCATGGAATGGTGATTTCTCTTGTGATCCATTATTTTCTTGTGTTGAGTATAAGGTTCGGAAATAGTCTGTTGCTAAGTTTAGGATTTTAGGTCTTGTTGTGGTTAGTGACTCCTTAGTTTTCAGTTTCGGTATCCATTCCTTTCCATTTTCGCGAAGTTTCTTCAGAGCTTGGCGTGTACCCCCTGTTTTATTGATATAATATTCTAGGGTCTTCTTTCTATGCGTTTCCCTGTCCTTCCTCATGTTTTCGCGTATCTTTTTGCTAAGTTCTTCTATCAGTTTAATGTTCTCCTTTCTGCATTTTTTTGCTATTATGGCTTTTCTGTCTTCTATTAGTTTTAAAGTGTCTTTCGTTAACCAGGGTTTTTTGGTGGTTGCCGTTTGGCTGTTTGTGCTCTATTTCGTTATACTTTTCGCTTAGGTTTTTATTGGATTTTGCGATTTCTATCATATATTCTGTGTCTTCTCTTCCTTCCTTAATGGCGTAGAGCATCCGTTTCCGGTTATTTGTCATTAATTTTGGTCTAGGGTTTTTTTGGCTGGACTTGGAGAGGCAGCTTCGAACCATTCGATGATTAGTATTGAAGTTAAAATTTTGTATAACCCCTGTGTCCGTAAGCGACCGAGATTTATTTGTTGTTATAAAGTCAATTTCGTTTTTAACCTTACCATCTGGGGATACCCAAGTCCATTTAGTTTTGTGTTTTTTGCGAAACATAGAGTTTAGCTTTATATCATGTTCTAGTAGGAATTCTATCAGCCATTTTTACTCCTTTTACCGCTTCCAAACTCACCTAGTATCCTTTCCTCGCCTTTATTACTTACACCTACTTGGGCATTAAAATCTCCCATTACTATTAGGTTGTTTTCGTCGTATTTTGCAGTGACGTCACTAAGTTTATTATAGAAGTCATCGGTTTCTAGTTGAGTGGCTTTTCTGTCAGGTGAATAAATTTGTATTACTGTCCAATTTCTTGCAAATTCGGGTAAGTTGATATGAATTACTGCTATTCTGGCAGATAAACCTTCAAATCCTACGATTCTATTTTTTAATTTGCTTTTTACTAAAAATCCTACTCCTCTCTGACCAGCAGTTTCTCCTTTATAGTACATAATGTAGTTCCTTTTTTCCTCTATCTGAGGACATAATAGTCGCTATATTATGATTCTGAGCTCCGCGGTATAAACAATGTGTACCGATATATTGCTATAATTCTATTTTCTCTATCCGGGATTAGGGATTATGTACCAGGGTAATAGCAGGTAACATTATCCGATACGTGGGTCACACTGAAAGTGTTTAGAACTAGCCAGTTAGAAACATTACTAATGAAAACTTTTTTTAAATTACAATTTTAGAACTCTTTGGTAACATAATCTGGTACATTACATTTATTTGTCGTTTGTTTTGGTGAATTGGCGGCCAATCTAAAACTCTTGTTACACGTGAAAATGAACTTAATGCGAGAAAATTTTCAGTTAATGATTTTTATGACTTTCGTTGTGGGCTTACTCAATAACAAAGCTTTGATAGGCTGCTATTACCATTTCATAATGAAGCCCCATCTCGTGTCACTATTTACAATTGGTTTAACGAGCTTAAACGTGGACGTAGCCATCTCATTGATGATCTGCGTGAGTCATTTAGGCGTCAGGAAGCTTTGTACCAGATGCATTCCACATACTTCAATCGACGACCAGAAACGCCTTCGCATGGACTGGTGTCGCCAAATGTTAGATAAGTTCAACGGCGGTGACTCAAATGCTGTATTTGACAACCTCACAGGTGATGAAAGCTGGATATATTGCTACGAACCCGAAACCAAAAGACAATCAGCTCAAGGGGTGTTTCCTTTCGAGGTTTGGCCAACTAAGGTAAAGAAAGGAAAAAGTGAAGGCAAAAAGATGATTGCCTCATTCTTTGGTCGGAAATGTAATTTTGCGACAGTTGTGCTAGAAGATGAAAGGACAGTTACTGCAGAATGGTATGTCAATCGCTGTGTGCCTGTCGTCTTGGAAAAAATTCAACAGCAGCGCCCTCGAAGCAGGACACTCCTTCACCACAACAATGCTTCAGTGCACTCCGCGAGACGGACTGTTGAATATTTGACTATGGCACGTGTTGAGATATTAAGTCATACGCCATATATTCCTGGCCTGGCGCTCTGCGGCTTTAATTTGTTCTCAAGAAATAAAGATAAAATTCGAGGTACTCGCTTTACGAGCCCTGAAGATGCGATGTAAGCGTACGAAAATGCCACAGAAGAGACCGCTAAGGAAGACTGGGCCCACTGCTTTTTTCGGTGGTTCCATCGAATGCGACGATGTGTAGAGAGGAACGGAGATTACTTCTAAAAACAATAAAAGTATTGTCAACTTTCTACATCAAGCCGTTTTTCATTTTCTAAACATTTTCAGTGTTACCTAGGTACAGGCAAACACAAGTTTTCCTTGTGAGCGTGTAGGGGACGATACAACAAAGAGGTTGGCAAATATTAAATGGTCCAACAGGCTTAGCATGGTCACTATAGAAACGTCAAACGGTTTCTTTCTGCGGAATAATAGATAAAGTGATAGATAGACAAAGGAAATCCGCCATTTTGTCACTCAAATCTGTCAGTGCCTCCATTCTTTCCCATTTCTAATGTTGTCATGCTAAGCCTGCAGGAACAAATAAAGACATGAGTGGAAGGACCAGGTAACATTATAACATAAGGACTATTATTAATTTTTGCCTTATAATTTAAACAAACTTATCTACTTCATCTGGCTAACATATGATCTGGTTTTACATAAAATCCAATTCAATACAAAAAATCTGCATATTTTTAACTGTTCCTTACCTGCTTCTTATAATAATAGCTCCCACACCGGTCTCGGTGACGGTGGCCGGTTTTATTGAAACCAGGCCAGCTACACAGGAGTAATTTTATAGTGCCCAAGTGGGTGCGCAGTACACAAGAGCACTCTCTATTCCTTTACTGTCATAACCCAGTGGGATGGAAGGCCGACACGACTGGTGAGAGATTAGGCGCAGGACCGACTTTACATCTTACTTGTCAGACAATCAGGTGATCAGCCTGCATTGTCCTAATAAAACTTGGAAATAACATGTTTCCAACGCGAGAATCGAACCCACGACCTCCGAGTCAAGAGCCGCGCTCTATACCACTAGACCACGGAGGCGTTCTTCCAGTGCTACATTATAACAATAAAAGTGTGTATGTCTGTCAGTTATATCCTCACGCTTAAACGGCTAAACCGATTTCGATGTTTGGTATAGATATTTTGAAAGACTACACAGGATAAATAATAGTTTTTCTGACGAAAAAAGCAAGGATCTCGTACAAAATAAATTACTTAGGGTCAGTTTACATCGCGACGAGACGCGTCGATGCAATGTCATTATGTTTTAATGAACCATTTAAAACTGAACTTTTTTTACTACGCAGCAAGATACATATTCAATTAACATACTTTCCGTGCGGCGTCGGGTTGCCTGTTCCAATTTTGAATTTCTCGTCGTTTCAGTAAAGATTGGTTCAGATTACTAGATGGTTAACTTAACTACTATATTTAACCAACGCTTGAACTTCTTACATCTTAATATATGCTTAATCTCAGTATAATTAGAATCTCAGTCTGGATTACAGTTTTCATCCTTAAGCTTCAAACAGTTAAATATTTCAGAATCGTTTCAAGTCTGAAACTGAGCTCTGCTTGAACAATCAAACGCGCAACAGAGATTAGGAGTACGATCTAAACTTTAGGTATATCCATAATGCTAATTTATACTAATATTATAAATGCGAAAGTATCTCTGTCTGTCTGTCTGTCTGTCTGTCTCGCTTTCACGCCAAAACTACCGAACCGATTGTAATGAAATTTTGTATACAGATAGTCTAAAGTTTGAGAAAGGACATAGGGTACTATTTTAATGGAAAAAAGGGTTGTAAGGGGGTGAAAATGCGTAAATTTATTCAAATTAAGTTAGTTCCAAAAATTCATAATAGATGACGCCGTGCGTCTCCTACATCGCGCTACGCTTGCTCAAAAGTCTTTCTATAAGAGGTGGTATCATCTTACATTTAAATTTTGATTTTTTCGATTGTTATTTCTTATCTCCGTTATTAAATCTATACTAATATTATAAATGCGAAAGTATCTCTGTCTGTCTGTCTGTCTCGCTTTCACGCCAAAACTACCGAACCGATTGTAATGAAATTTTGTACACAGATAGTCTAAAGTTTAAGAAAGGACATAGGGTACTTTTTTACTGGAAAAAAGGGTTGTAAGGGGGTGAAAATGCGTAAATTTATTCAAATTAAGTTAGTTCCAAAAATTCATAATAGATGACGCAATGCGTCTCCTACATCGCGCTACGCTTGCTCAAAAGTCTTTCTATAAGAGGTGGTATCATCTTACATTTAAATTTTGATTTTTTCGATTGTTATTTCTTATCTCCGTTATTAAATTATAAATAACTCAGTACTTTATCTATGCAGTGGCCAGTGACGTAACCTTTAACCTATTGTTACGGTACATGGTATACGGACACGTGGTGCCATCTATCTACAAACCAGCGAAGCTTACCGAGGGAGCACAGGCAACATAAATCCCCTACTCAATACTAGATGGCATGAGGTGCGCAAGTACATACTCGAACCTTCTAGAAAGGTCCAATGTTTGTTTACGTGTTTACCGTTTATTTGTTTGCGTGTTTACGTGTTTTAATTTAGACCTTATGACTTAGTCCATAGGGTCTAAATTAAATTCAACTTACTGCACTTATCGTAAGGACGGCAGTTTTATTGTGGTAGATGCTCGAGCCTCCTAGAAAGTTCCCACGGTTGATTACTTGTTTACGTGAATCGGGAACTTTCTGGAATTCGTCTCGCCATATAAAAAGCCGCAGGCAGGCCCGGCAGTTCAGTTCGATCTGAGCAATCTTCGAGGCGACAACAAGTGATCAATAGTGAGTGAACCAGTGAAACCTGCGACTTGGCTACGACCTAGGACAGTGATAGTGCTTAGTGATTGGACCTAGTGATTAGTGTTTGGACTTAGTGCTAAGTGTTGTGACCTAGTGTTTAGTGCAGTGTTAATAAAGTCTTCAAGAGAGTCACCAGGTCTTTCTCCCCAAATCCTCGAACCCTAGCACGTAACACTATCAATGATAAATAGTTTATGGGTAAAGTTGTGTAATTAGGGGGCTAAATAAGCTTTAAAATTTGGCCAAAAAATATAAAGTTTAATTTAAAAATATGAAATTTTATGTGCACACTGCATAGCTGTTTTGATTTAAGCGGTACCAGGTTTTTTTATAAAAGCTTTTGACACCAATACTGTTGACATCGCGCGCTATAAACTAAAGTCCACGCGGATGAAGTCGCGGGCTACTGCTAGTATTTAATAGTAAGTGTGTCTGTCTGTCTGTCTGTCTGTTACCTCATTACGCTCCAGCCGACAAACTAATTTTGCTGAAATTGGTATAGAGATACTTTGAGTTCCGGGAAATGACATGGGATTTTTTTTTATAGAAGGCATATCGCTGCAGTAGCCCTGACGTCACTGCGACCTATAAGGATCTTTTGTGACTCCTTCGCACTAGAGTATGATCCCCAACCCAATACTGCTCATAAATTGAACGATATGGTTGGGGTTGGTGCCAGGAATTTCCTCTGTGGACGAGTATTCGTGGCGACCAAGGTGCCTGTTCCTCCTCACAGAATCTGCAAGTCGATATGCTACAAATACCCATTCTGTTTACGTGTTTGTTGAGCTTGTAGTGCCCAGTTAGGCTTCTGGTAAGGATTCTAAATTGGTTCCTACCCAAGGAAGGACATAGGGTACTTTTTATCCCAAAATGTATGGTTCCCGAGCGATAACCGAATTTTGGCACAGTGGAGTTGCGGGCGTTATACTAATACAATGAACAAAAGTTTTGTCTGATGGTAACAGGTTTCAAAGCTGCAGGAGCGATTTTGATTTTTTTATGAAATAAGGGGGCAAACGAGCAAACGGGTCACCTGATGGAAAGCAACTTCCGTCGCCCATGGACACTCGCAGCATCAGAAGAGTTGCAGGTGCGTTGCCGCCCTTTGAAGAGGGAATAGGGTAATAGGGGAGGGTAGGGATGGGAAGGGAAGGGAATAGGGGAGGGTAGGGGATTGGGCCTCCGGTAAACTCACTCACTCGGCGAAACACAGCGCAAGCGCTGTTTCACGCCGGTTTTCTGTGAGAACGTGGTATTTCTCCGGTCGAGCCGGCCCATTCGTGCCAAAGCATGGCTCTCCCACGTATAATGGTCTATCACAGATAACAAACAGAAGCTAATTTTTTCATCATTTTATATCTGATGTTAGTATGTTTTACCCATTCACTTAAATTATTCATAGTTTATGAATTATCTTAATTCTTAGGTATTTTACAATAGCACTTTTTCTATACGGAGAGGCCGATCGTTCCGGTCGGACTGATCGCAGGCCGAATCGTCATTACTGTATTTATATGGCGGACGGCGACGGTATATGCTTTGCTAAAACAAATAAATACCTGTTTTTGTCCAGGTTTACTTCTGATTTTTACATTTCGTAGAGCTTCGTAGCACCTCTACGCACACTACGCCGTAGCCAAAGTCTACGATATTTACGAAAAATAAACACAAACAAACAAATATACTTAACTCCTTAATCCCCATAAGGCCCACTTGGGCCGCGCTAAATGTTAAGCGCCATAGGGACTAGGGTATTATCATGATAGGTCTTCATCGTAAAGTTCTGCTTCAAGACAATGGCGTGGGAAAACGGACGAGGAGAATTCAGTACGAAAAGATACCACCTTATAATCTCTCTACTATAATTGTTATTGAGTTTCTACTAATAGAGATTATGAAACAACGACAATTAGTCGTAATAATTTACAATTGAAACTATATCGTCCGCTAAACACTTGAATTGCGAGCGTGTTCAACCCCGGTCTCCGGAATCATGTTCTTTCGTTCGTTTCGTTCGTTCGAACTATATTCTTCTCCTCCTTCTTTTTTTATCCACAGACAATAAATCATAGTTTTGCCATATTCGGCCAGTAGCATTTTAATTGGCCGCCTATTCAGTGTTTAGCGTTACGTCAGAGCGATAACACTATTTCGTTTGGAAATTACCAATTACAATATTAATCTACCAAAAATCATATTTGAAGTAAAACTATTTCCGCAGCGCCGTCATACTTCATTGTGCACAAACATAACAGTGAAATTTACATTATTTAACAAATGTACACAAGGGCGGCTATAATATAGTTTTTTTTTTGTATTATTTTTAAGTTATTGCATAGCTTTAATCGCAGGCTTTGAACACGACGATCGAATCAAGAAGTTCAGTAACCAAAATAGCATAACACATCCCACTCCGACCGGCATTTCCAGACTTCGGCACGGTGTTTGTGTGGGTGCGACTAGACGTATGCGAATTATAATTGCATAGTATGATAAAAAAGCTTTGCAATAGCTTTACTACGGCAGTCCCCGAGTGCCACACGTATTGGGTACATGCGGGTAGACTGCTACTCATAAAGATGATCATGTTTTTGTAACTCTGGAACGAACTGTTACCAGCAGTATTTCCGGACCAATACGATCTGCAAACCTTCAAGAAGAGAGCGTATTCCCTCTTAAAATGCTGGCAACGCCCCTGCAGCTCTTGTTACGAGTGTCCATGGGCGACGGCAGTTGCTTTGCAACAGGTGACCTTTTTGCTCGTTTGCCCTCTTATTTTATATATAGAAAGGTTGAGAAAAAGTTCCTATAGACAACGGTCAACATCTATATTTATACAGGGTGTAACAAAAATAAGTGATAATACTTTAGGGTGTGTACATGTTCCTTGTAGAGAGTTCACTGTGAAAGTAGCAGCGCTGAAAAACCAAATTTTTTTTTCACTTTTGTATGGGGAAACTTGTGACGCTCGGGCCCTTGCCCATACAAAAGTGAAAAAAAAATCGTCTTTCAGCGCTGCTACTTTCACTGTGAACTCTCTACAAGGAACACGTACACACCCTAAAGTATTATCACTTATTTTTGTTACACACTGTATACTAATTGTCTTAGTTAAAAATTTGACCGGTTCCCAAAAATCATCATCAGGTGTTATAAAAACTAAATTGCTACGACTAAAGGAAACCTCTGCTTAGCCGAACGCTTATATAGAATGACGGCTATCAAAACAAGAGAATTTAATACAAAGGGTAGTTAATTAGCGGCGGTTAGTCAGCGTCTTGGAGCTCGGGGTTAGAAATATAACATAGATCAAAGTTGATAGATAGGCCCTCACTAAGAAATGTGTTATTCAAAAATAAGAATGCGTTGGGATATTTATTGTGTAGTTTAAATATTATATTTAGAAACATTGAGTTATTACACTAGATTGATACAAAAGATACAATTTTGTTGTTATTGAATTAAACTTAATTTTAAAAAACCTGCATGTTTATTGTTTAATTTCTACCGTGGATGTAAGTGGAAGCTGTAACGGAAGATCTTCCGACCGGGCGAAATTGTAATATGCTTGGCCAGGCAGGTGTATTATATTGATTCGACAAAATAAATTATGTAAAATATTACAATAGAGTCCTATTTTTTTGTTTGATTAAGTGTTTAAACTTCACAAAATCAGAGGATAAACCTAGTTCTAATAAGAGCGTATCTAACACTCCGTATCTTTGGTTATATCGTTATTAAAGACAAACATCTGCACCCGTAGACTATAATTATAATCATGTAGTACAAGTCATTATCACTAAAACATACCTATTATATCACACATAATATATCCAAAATTCTGTCTGTTTCCTCACGTTTTAGCCGATGAACCAATTTCGATAGATGTAGTAGTCGCAATTGAAGTCTAGAGAAAATAAATAAAGCGCGCCACATCTAGTGTTACAAAAATTATTATAAACTTATGAAATATAAATAACAGCTTTCAGGTTACACATTATACATTATGTACCATCGAGGAAATTGATTCCTAGGCAGTTGACAGACTAACGACATTTGGTCGGATCATGTCAATTCAATGTTAATTGTGACGTGTCGGCTGGGTTTGACGTAACGCGACGATCCCCCATCTGTCTAGGAATCAACTTATGTAATAGTACATTCACTTCGATACTAATTAATCTAATTATTAACATTTTAACGGACGGGCTCAGGGACATAATTATTTTTGTGATTACTTATCTATAAGTTAATGACGATTTTGACATAATATGAAACTTCATACATTTACTGTCAAACTCTTGATTAAATTTCAGTTAAGTAATCATTAAATGTCTCTGTGTGCTGCAGTTAACTTCGATCTGCTAGTTGCTTGAATAGTTATCAGTGTAACAGTAATCTTGTCGGTTTGTCACTTGCTCAATTGACTAGCGTGTTGCGGTCAATTACCAGAAATGCCACAATTCGCCCATAATAGGACCTATTACCGATAATAGTTGATTTGATCAACAGCTTCTTAATTATTATGCCTAAAATTATTACGAGACGTTGCCCGCAGAGTAGTTCGTGAAAAGTGAAATCTTATATATGACGCGGAAACAGTTAAAAGTTCTCCGTTTTTCGGTCGGTCGGTCGGAAAGTCGGTCCTGCGCCTGATCTCTCGCCGGTCGTGACGGTCTTTTGTCCCACTGGGTTATGAAAGTAGAGGAATAGAGAGTGCTCTCTACTCCTGCGTAGCTGGCCTGGTTCCAACGAAACTGGCCACCGTCACCGAGACCGGTGTGGGAGCTATTATTATTAACATTTTTTTTAATATTTTGCCAATTTATTCATGAAAATATACATAATATTCTTACGTTTTTAATCTCGCCAAACTAATTCTTTGACAGCGAGATACGACAAGTTTACAATATGCTAAAATTCTTCTTTTTTTCTATTGTTGATCTAAGACACACACGTTAGTAGTAGTTACTATAAACTACGGAAAAATTTCGTTGTATATACAGAAGAATCGTTATTATTTACATTCTATGAATTGCCACTGCTCAGATAGACTTGACTAGAGATAGTCTAGAACTACCATCTTTAATAGGATGAGCGTGCGGCTTCGACTTGGATTGGAGCACTTGCGATTGAACGTTCCCAAATCTGATTTTAATGCAATCACGAAATCATACTTTATGAATATAATAACCAATTCACATGCGTAATCTACCGCCACTCAGAGAAAATTAAGAAGCTTGAGAGGTGTCAAAGGACACCCAAATGGAACGCTATTTCTTATGCTCGAAAAATCTGTATACATAATACTCAAACAAATTATTAAAAAAGACGTGGGAGAGCCATGCTTCGGCACGAATGGGCCGGCTCGACCGGAGAAATACCACGTTCTCACAGAAAACCGGCGTGAAACAGTGCTTCCGCTGTGTTTCGCCGAGTGAGTGAGTTTACCGGAGGCCCGATTCCCTTCCCTATCCTCCCCTATTCCCTTCCCTTCCAATCCCCACCCTCCCCTATTACCCTATTCCCTCTAAAAGGCCGGCAACGCACCTGCAGCTCTTCTGATGCTGCGAGTGTCCATGGGCGACGGAAGTTGCTTTCCATCAGGTGACCCGTTTGCTCGTTTGCCCCCATATTTCATAAAAAAAAAAAGAAACATCTTTTGACGCCTCAGAACAGGAAAATAAGATTGACGCCCAGGAATACTAACGCTGTTTATTCTCAAAAAACGTCATCTGGTTGACGCACGGAATACTATCAACGCCCTCTGACCCTACCATGCAGGTACTAATAAAAAAGTGTCGTTACAACTTTTTCGGTCTATCCCCCTTTCGCAACGCGCGAAATCCGTTCCAATAATTACTTTACCTGAATTTAGTAGAGTTTAACAAAAAAAAAATAGAATTTAAGTTAAAATGTTCATTGAATTAAAGTAAAGTGCAGCCAGTAAACTATTAGAGTCCTGCGGGGCTAAAATGGCCACATTTAGCAATTCCTCTCAATCAATTCAGCAAATGAATTGTCAAAACTGTCAAACTGACAAATGTTAAATTAGTACGAATTACTACAGTGCGACAAGGTTAAATATTAACGTGGGCAGTGGCGCTGCTCGTAAAGGAGAACTGTGAAAAATGACGTTTTTGTTTGATGGCAGCAATAGTTGCTTTTTTCGACACGTCCATTTAAAGACTTGTCGAGTTGTAAACATGAATTCTCATGAATTGCAAGCAGACTTGCATTCTGCGATTAAAAAAAAAATGAATCATATTATGATTCTTGGTGTGCTTCTCCAAAGCGACCATTTTAGCCCCGCAGAAGATTTCGACACAATATGTAACACCAGAACGCGCCATCCGTACCTAATACCAATCCTTTTTCCTTTATATCATTTTCTTGGGGATATTTCCAGTGGCAGCCATTTACATCACAACACAAAGAACGCTCCCTGTATTGACAATTTCCATATCGCATAGAAATTTTAATAAAACTGACTCGACAGTATGGATTATCTGTAACACAAAGAGTTGGGAGAATGTAATGAGATTATACGTAAGAAATGTATTACTGATTGGAGAAATAGACTAGAATATGAAGGGTCCACTGCAATAATGATGAACGTCCAAAAAATTAAAATCTGCCATTCGGTCACTTGAAATAAGATCTTTAAAATATTATTTTTACACAATTAGCAATATCACTTGTAGTTCCGTGATAAATATGTTTTTTTTTTTTATATTTCGGCTACACGGCTAGAACGCTCAACGTTACAGACGTTTACTTCGAAATAATCTTTAATTCCAAGTTTTGTTATACCGTTCTAAATTTAAAAACCCAATTTATCTTAAATCTAACAACTAAGAACATTCATCAGTGGACCCTTCATAATATGGAAGCGTGATTAGGGTATTTAGGCAAAATGCTTTCGATGACAAAGCTGTCAAAATTTCAGAAAATGTTTGGAGCATGTATGCCATAAAGTATTGCAGAGTAGCATGTTACCTTGTAAGTATTATATTAAAATTATCGAATGCAATTATGCAAGTTGGAGATGATGAGATGATGATGGAGACGCTGTGGCAAGCTTCATAAAAAGAGCCACGGAGGTGTCAACCGAACACATAAAAGATTAT
This sequence comes from Aricia agestis, assembly GCF_905147365.1. Lineage (NCBI taxonomy): Eukaryota > Metazoa > Arthropoda > Insecta > Lepidoptera > Lycaenidae > Aricia > Aricia agestis. Next base: position 1,579,856 of record NC_056417.1, read on the forward strand.
AATATAAAAATGGCTATAAAAGACAGGAACGATAAAGTCCTAAGCCACATGGCGGGTAGATTCGACACAGAACGATATCTTTTTAACAACCTAGAAACTCCACCCAGCTTGAGTGACCCCTCTCCACCAAGCCAATGTCACAACATCTAAAGGCAAAGGGTGGAGCAGCATAAAATCTAAGGAAATCGGAAAATGTCGGATCTACTGGCCGCCACACCGACTGGGACCTCACCGTTCAAAACATTAATATTATTATTATGCAATTTATAAAACAATAAATATATATATTTATTTATTATATGTATAACATATTATACTCTATTCTATTAAATATATATATACACATATATATTAAAAAAAATAAAAAAAAGTGTCCATGGCGTGATGGACCACAATTAATTAAAATTCATAATATTATTTCAATTATCCTTGGTGCGAAAAATCTAAATAATAAAATAACAAAAAAAGGATATGGTCGAACAGTCCATAGACGGCCACAATTTTATAATAAAAAAAAAAAAAAAAAAAATTATGCAAGTTGTGTCAGTGTGTTGTTGACTACTGATGAACTAGCCTGTATTTCTGTTTTTTACTGTTTCTACTGTGGTCTGTGCCCATGAGAGACGGCTGACAATGAAAAGTATATTTCTCCATGTTATATTTTAAAGCTTTAAAGTATATACATATTTAAGGCTAGAATATTGTTGCACTCGACGAACATTGAATACTGTTTTCTTTGTCGAACCTTTGACCTACGCTACGGCTTGAGCACTCAATCCCTCACTTAGGGGGGATAGGGCTAAGACACAAGTCCTCTTATTCAAAGTTTAACATATAATTATTATAATATACGAACTGTGCAATTATATAATTATCATATAATATAGGAGAAAACAGGACTTCAGCTCAAGAAACTCAGTTTTACAAAGTTAAACCGCGCTGTATTGTGTCGATACACGGCGAAACTTCTGTAATTCCCGTAAAGTACCGGTAACAGACCAGATGGAAAATTACAGGCTACTTCTTAACTATATTCATCATCATTATCTTTCGCTTCGTGTAAGTACTTAAAATATGTCAATTTTTTTTTATGAAACAAGGGGGCAAACGAGCAAACGGGTCACCTGATGGAAAGCAACTTCCGTCGCCCATGGACACTCGCAGCATCATAAGAGCTGCAGGTGCGTTGCCGTCCTTTTAAGAGGGAATAGGGTAATAGCGGAGGGTAGGGATGGGAAGGGAAGGGAATAGGGGAGGGTAAGGAAGGGAATAGGGTAGGGGATTGGGCCTCCGGTAAACTCACTCATTCGGCGAAACACAGCGCAAGCACTGTTTCACGTCGGTTTTCTGTGAGAACGTGGTATTTCTCCGGTCGAGCCGGCCCATTCGTGCCGAAGCATGCCTCTCCCACGTGTTGACTTTTTCCAGCATAACCATTGGTTATAATAGTATCCGCGAGCGCTACTCATTTGTTTTGAAATAATAGGGGGCTGTTTCATCTGTCAAAAAAAGTTCTGGATAGCATATCCGGCACTTTATCAGGAAGTGGTGAAACAGGCCCTTATGTACCACTATACCAAGTACAATTCTTATTTAAGCATTCTCTGAAAATTTTAAAATGAATCTGTTGCTTCATTTTCCTACCAAATAAAAAAACCTACACCAGGAAACCATAAAACGCAAAGATATGAGAATCACAATCATAAATTGAAATGAGTTACAAGGGAACACAGTCTTAATTATTAAGGCGGGAAAATGCAAATTTGGAATGCAGCGAATTATTCATTCCGAATACATTCTGTTTGCCGCTAGGCGCTGATTAACTATTGCCTAATCGAGTAACGAACTCCCCTAGACTTGTTAAACAGACGACACCAGGGGCGCATGAGGCATAGGCGGTGGCGTTCAGGGGGGTTGAGGAAAAGTGTGGTTTGTAGTTTTGTACTGCAAGAACAACATAAGTAGACATTTTGTAAAAAGTATCACAAGAGCGCTGAGCGCTTGAAAACATGAAAATTTCAGAAGATATATTTATTAATTGTGTGAGCAATTTATCTTTTTGAATTCTTTATAACAATTATCTAGTTAAAAACAAATCATCAAAATAAATTAAAGCGTTGTTTTCAACCAATTTTATGACATGGATATGCGGTCTCTCAAAGGCCCATGATTGATATATTATTACATAAGTGATTACGAACATGTGGGTAAGTTTTCAATAAGTCATGTATGGTTGGTCAAGATAGATGTCAGATATTGTCCATGCTACATGACAGCTTGGCAATCATGGCTGTCTATCATGGCTCAACATTTCTCTACGTTCCAAGTGTATAACTCGCCCCAGCGAAGTAACTTGATAAGCCGCGACTAGGCAAATTCGTTATAACAGCTATTCTTGATTTATATATTCCTAGTACTAATTGTAATTTTATCTAAGAAAACTAAGTTGGCGAACATTCTAATTTAGTATGTCTGGTGTCAAAATTAACCAAACTAACAAATTAAGTATTTATTATTGTTTAATTTAAATGTTTGTCTTGTAAAATGGTTGTAAATTAAATTAAGATTCATTTAAACTCAATGATCATTAATATTATTGACTTTACAAATAAAAGGAAAACCAACCAAACCTTTTATTGAGCAAAACAGCCATACCAGTAGGTATGGGCTATGCCTGTTTGCTCAGATCCGAAATCAAATTATTTTAAGAGTTCTTACTACTGCAGAAGCCCTATTATTAGCACTCATAGTAATATATTCAAAAAGTTGTCTAAAGGGCACGTTCAGGTCCGGATCTACGTTTTAAAAAGGAGGGAGCAGAATCCCAATTTGCCGCCCTCCAAGCAAAAATAGGTAATATTTTTTATGGTCACCTAGGTTTTAACCGCAGAACGAGTTCTACAAAACTTTGTTGAATTGAAGTGGCGGTGGTGAGAAGTCACGCCGAGGTCCCTAGCGACAAGGGGCGCCTCCAAGTCTTTTAACAACAGATAGAATTCTGCGAAACAACGTTGACGGGGTAGCGCGGTGGGCCACCGGTGGCGCACGCGGCCGTTAAGAAAGCGGTAAAAGATTGGGTGGTGGATTTTTGCCGCCCGGGGCAAGTGCCCCCTCTCCCCCCCCCTAGATCCGGGCCTGCGTTCAGACGCGCAGGTTTTCTGCTTGTGCGGATTCAACGCGCGTCGCCTGTTTTCACAAATGCCGTAGGCCATAGCAATTTGAGGTTCTATGCTAAATTATAATTATAAAGGTGCTTCATATTGTCTTTAGGCATTATTTATGTAATTTATAATCATTTGAACAAACCGCGTACGCACCGAAAACGCGCACTTTTATTTTAATATTAAAAAAAACATTAATATAATAATGGTCGTTGTTAAGTATTAGTGTCCTAATCCACAATATTTTTTGTTGTTAAATTTTGGATGCAGTCTTGTTCTAAGTCATCTAAAGACTATAACTGCATTCATAACTCAATACGTAATTTTTTGTGAGTTGGTCTTAGTACACGAATGCTTAACAGCATCCATTATTATAAATACTAGAGATCGCCCAATGGTTGAAATTCGACCTTACTTGCAACGACATTAGGACTACTACCTATATTTTGTAAAAAATATTGACTTAATCATAGTTTTTTTCAATTCTTGTCTCTGGGACTCAGATGATCTCAGACTGGCCGTTTAAGCATTGTCTAATAATTGTTATCTAAAATTAAATAAAAAAAAACAATAATCCATTTTCAATTTCTCAACTTGTTGTCAACAGACTTCAACCATAAATAAAAGAGTATAATTCGTATATACTTGTCACTTAAAAATCTGTCATTTTTCCTAGTAGAAGTGTCGTAGTATGTGTAACGTTTTATTTGTTAAAAATATATATGATAAAAGCATAATTTTAAAATAATATTAGCTCGATGCACTCCTTCACCATATAAACTATAACTGTGCGAAATTTCATTCACCTACGTTTTTCCAATTTTCGTAAAAAGGGTTACAAAGTTTTTCTCTCATGTATTAATATATAGATAATATAGGTTATAATAATAATTATTATTAAATACTAGAATATGCCCGCAACTCCGTTCCGCCAAAATTAGTGTAACGCGAGGAACCGTACATTTTTCCGGGATAAAAAGAATCCTATGTCCATTCCCAGGACTCAAGGTATCTCCGTGTCAAATTTCAGCAAAATCTGTTCAGTGTTATGCGCGTGAAGAGGTAACAGACAGACATACACACTTTCGCATTTATAATATTAAGTATGGATCTGATAGAGTTGGTAATACTGGTAGCGCTCTATGTCTAAAGACTTTTTTTATGAAATAAGGGGGCAGACGAGTAAACGGGTCACCTGACGGAAAGCAACTTCCGTCGCCCATGGACACTCGCAGCATCAGAAGAGCTGCTGGTGCGTTGCCGGCCTTTTAAGAGGGAATAGGGTAATAGGGGAGGGTAGGGATGGGAAGGGAAGGGAATAGGGGAGGGTAGGTAAGGGAATAGGGTAGGGGATTGGGCCTCCGGTAAACTCACTCACTCGGCGAAACACAGCGCAAGCATTGTTTCACGCCGGTTTTCTGTGAGAACGTGGTATTTCTCCGGTCGAGCCGGCCCATTCGTGCCGAAGCATGGCTCTTCCACGTTTTACTTCAATTCAACCCACAGTACCGTATAATGAAGTCGATGTAACAAGACACAATACATCGGCGATAATAAGCGTTACCACGGTTCAGCTGATATGCAATGCAGATCCACCGACATGATACTATCGACACGGTACTCTCTGAAACAATTATCATAATATTACATTTTAACCAACAACCTAGTGTCACCTAGTGGTACAGAGCGCGGCTCTTGACTCGGAGGTCGTGGGTTCGATTCCCGCGTTGGAAACATGTTATTTCCAAGTTTGGTTAGGACAATGCGGGCTGATAATCTGATTGTCTGACAAGAGAGATGATAGGCTATATTTTATTATTCTACGATTAATAGGAGTGAAGAAATAGAGGAAAATGCGGAATAAACGGGGGAAATTATATGAAATTGCTTATTATCTTAAGATTCTTAAGAACTACTGGAGCAATTTTTATGTTATTTGGCAAACATGAAGAATAGACCACGTTAAGGGACATAGGCTATTTTTGCTGAAAAATGTACGGTCGCGTGAAATTCCTAAATTACGCAAGCGAAGCCGCGCGGAACATCTATCTACACTTCTACACTACTATTATAAAGAGGAAAGATTTGATTTTTTGTTTGTTTGTTTGTTTGTTTGAGTCGAATAGGCTCCGAAACTACTGGACCGATTTGAAAAATTCTTTTACCATTGGAATCCTGCATTATTTCTGCTGAACATAGGCTAATTTTTATTTTGGAAAAATATAAGGTTCCGTAAGATATTTGGGATTTTCGGACGCAAGGTTTAAAAAATCAACCATAAAAGTTACTTATTTTGCGTACGCTGCCTAAACTATAAAAGATAGAGGCATACAATGTTCTAAGTAATTATAGATCTTTTAAATATCTACAAAAAAGTCCGCGACACACTATACCTATCTATGTTGAGTGAGGCACAATAACCATTTTTTTATTAAAAAATCTAGAATTTTTTTTGGACTATATTTAAATGCGTTTATTTAAATCATGCTATTGACCCTTATCAAAATAAATTATTTCATCACTAAGTACAGTTAATGTAGATAATATTTGGTCTTTGAATGATTAAAATTGGACGTTTGGTTTTAATGTTATGGCGAAATTAAAATATTACGATTTCTGCTGCACGTTGCGAATTGGGCGTCAAGGCGCGATGCGCGGGTGTGCGTGCGGTAGGGGAGAGATTTAATTATCAGTGCCACAGACTCGCCCGGAGAGTCCACGTAAATATTACCTCGATCGTGGGAATCGCAGACACAATAGATTTTCAATAGTTATGCGACAGCCGGTTGCTGCTTTATTGATTTGATATAGACTATCGTGCTTCATTATTATAATCCTAATTTCAAAAAAGCTTTAAAAGTTATGACTACGAAAGTGATATTTTTAGAACTTTTTAAAATAAGTTTTGAATGACTATTATTTTTGATTGCTATTATAATTAATTAATTTCTTTAACTATAAATCTCCAATAGCGGCAGCCGGCTGCCAGCATAACAATTGAAGATCTATTGTGTCTGCGATACCCACGATGCCGATGCACGATGGAAGTATTAATGCATATTTTTTAATCCACACTATTTCTGCTGAATATAGGCTATATTTAATGAGAGAAAAAAGGGAACCGTATCGACGGGTGCAAAGTAAAAAAAGTCATCTGCAATTTTGAGTTTTTCGTTTTTTTGTAGAAACTAGCTTAAAATATCATGTTCTACAACATACCAAAAACAAAAATTCAAATATCACCTTATTTTTGGTACTTTTGTCACGTAAAAGAAGACATCTACTCTTGTTTTGTGAAATTGCACGATGTAGATGCGGATAACTACCGCTGGTCGTCTATACGCGGGACGCGCGGGGGTCATGTTATGCGGCATAAGCGGCTATCTGCCATATAGCTTTTTCTACGTTGCGATTGTGATTTAGATGTCTCAATTTACTTTTGCAAATTAGTATTGTTTATTATGTTTATGAGTACCTATTTATGTTAATTCTTATTGTTAGCTATATTAATTGACTTCTAATTTGTTACTGTTATTTTTTACTGTTTTTTCATGTTCAGAAAGTCCAAAACGACTTTTTAAAGAAGTTGAAAGTTTCCAGAACATAAGTGATAGATTTATCGAGCAAAATACTGTGTTGCCCGATGAAATTATTGAACATCTTATAGAAAACCTTGATGTGTCACCGATGAAGACAAATGAATATAAGTTAACTTTGTAAGATAAGTCCCCATGATCTGAATACTCTAGGCCAGTCACACCAGTTCACTCTCAGTCTGAAATATAAAATGATTTTGAAAATTTGTCGATCTCAGCAAATTAACAAATACGCCAACACCCTCAGAATACAGTTCATCACTTCAAGTCCGCCGCGTCCATTATCAGTATTAGATCAAAATATTATATATTCTTTTTTATTAAACAGATACTTTGATCTCATATAATCTATGACCTGCTTGAGTTTATTAACTCAAGCAGGCCATCGAGTATATTGTCCCTCTCAAACTTTAAATCTTCTATAGACAACACCATTGATGCTTCTTCGGCAGTGGAGGCATCAAGTGAATGTTCTACGCCTTCCTCGTTAAACGGTAGAAAAAGACGTCAGTTAAATATTGATCTAAAGAAAAGGCGATTGAGAAATAAAGACACGTGTATTGATACGAGACGTAAATTACGACAAAATTTAGGTAAACAATTACATCAGTCCAGAAATGGTAAATTGCAACCTGCGTAACATCATATCCCGGCATTTGCAAGTTCTCGCGAAGTTTTTCTATTAACTTATCTTTGACCGGTTTTGGGATCTCTGTGATCACGAGAAGCAATTGAGAAATCGTTGAAATAAAATTTCATTTTGTGTTCTGAAAAATCGTATGCACCCCTCCGATGGTGTAAAACGTCCGGCGATGCTTATGATGTTATAATGAACCCATCATGCTTACAAGTGCCAAGTACAAAGACTTAATAAGCCTCTGCCTAAATTATAATAATTTACAACATAGTTCCTGTACTGATAATGATACTGAATAATTTTTAAATTAGTTTAAAATAATTAAAGTATTGACACAGAATTTCATTTTTGTTGTGAGAAAATACGATTTTTACGAAAGTAAATGAATGATTCCTAAGTATATCCATACTAATATTATAAATGGGAAAATATGTTTATTTATTTATTTGTTTGTTTGTCCTTCCTTCACGCTCTAACGAAGAAACAAATCGTATTGTTTTTTGGCATAAACTTAATTGAAAGGATGAAAAGTAACATAGGCTACTTTTGGTCTTGGAAAAACATCATGTTTCTAAGGGAGCTTACGGGAATATTTGCAATTTACGCGATTTTCAAATTCCACGCGAGCGAAGCCGCGAGCAAAAGCTAGTATTTCATATTTTAACTTCCTTCTAAATCGTGTACCTTGCACCGAATCGACAACGTAGAAAAAGATATCTACGCAATTATGTTCTGAACTTGGTGTGTTTAAGATGTAAAACGTTTAACTACATATTTTAATAATATAACTTACTTTTAATAATAATTTTAATAATATAAAGTGTTACACTTTACGTAGTTACTGATAATCGTACTAGTAATCGGTAAAAATACTTTAATAAATATAATTTTTAATTCCCACGTAGAAACGACCAAGTGGTAGTTAACTCAGTTGTCATATTTTCAAGCGCAATGTAGATGCAGACAACTACAATATCTCGTAAATTAAACATAATTAGAAGAAATTAAATATACATGTGGATTCATTAATAAATAATGAAACAATGATGAAAATTTCAATAAATTTGATCGGAAATTGACAAAATGGGAGCATTTTTTCCTATTATGCGCTCTCCTGAAAAGTTGCTGTTTTGTAGATGACTCTTTTTACTTTGCACCCGTCGGTATTAAGTGTTAATAATTGTGTGAAAAATCTACCAAAATATTCCTTCTTGCTTATGCTTTATAAATTATAGACTATACTTACTTAAATAAAGTGATGTACTATAGTCTTATAGTTCTGCAGGTAAGGATAAAATAATCAAACATAACACTTAAAATATAAAAATATAAAAAAAAATACAATAAAAATGTGTTATATGTACATAATAATTATAATATAGTAGTTGCAGGCTAAATAATGTAAACTATTTTTATGTTCTGCTTAACTTAAAGATTGACTACCTTTATTTAAAAAAAATAATTTAAAAACCAATGTCCACCCGTGCGAAGCCGGGCCGGGCCGCTAGTATATAATAAAATCACAGGAAAGTCAATGCTGTACATTGAATATTTTTGTACAATAAATAACACTTGGCACGTGATCTACTATACTAACGCGGACGAAGTCGCGGGCAACAGCTAGTAATGAATATAAATCAAAACTGCTGATTGCTGAATCGATTTTAATCATTTTTTCAGTGTCTATTTATATTTTATACCCGTGCGAAGCCCGGGCGGGTCGCTAGTATTGTATAATTTGTAATCGAATATTTAGCAGAAAGTCTATTTAAATGGAAATAAGTAGAAATAATGTATAAAACAAAATATGCAAGCCATATCGAGTAATTCGTATTGAACTGTACTGAAATAATTTTATGGGTTAGCTAAGCAGTAATGTAAGCGTTCACTGTCGGTCAATTCTGACCCGCCGTGTGCAGATCAAACGATATACCGAGTGTTTACATAAGCTGTGTAAAACAGGGAAGAAGTAAGTATATATATCTAGTTAATAAAGGTATTTATAAAGGAAATAATATCCTCATTATTAATATTATAAATGCGAAAGTCTTATCTTTAAACTATTTACGCAAAATTTTACCTATTCTGTCTCTTCACGCCAAAACCGCTGAACCGATTTTGCTCAAATCAAGTATGGAGACACTTTGTGTCCCGAGAAAGGACAGAGTACACTTTTTATCCTGAAAAATATACGGTTCCCGTACAATTAACGATTTTTAGCGTAACGGAGTTACGGACGTCATATCCATCCATGTAGTGATATAATAAATGTGCTGGCTGGCTTTTAGAATCCCTATAGCCTCACAGACATGTTTACACAATATTATGGTAAAAACTATAAAAATATACTTCGTGTCAGAGCGACCATCGCTTACCATCAGTGAAATGCCCGCTCCTTTCTTGCTTCAATTATTAATAAACTGAAATTGTATACCTCGTACTAATATGATAATAGGTTGGGGAAAAGTCTTTTCGCATTATAATTTATAGTATGTATGAACTTGTCATAAAATCTCTTGGGCTATACCAATAATTGTATCTGGCTGATTTTGGTATCATTAAAAAGTTTTAATTTTACAACAGACAATTCCAAATTAAAATTTAATAAATGTGAGATTGTCATAATTTTTTTCTTATTAAAATGAGTGGAATCTAATGAAGAAATTCGAATTTAAAATTTTATTACAATAAAGGTAAAAAGGCAACACAAGCCGCGAAAAAAATTTGTGATGTTTATGGACCTAAATGCAGTATCCGTGAGAGTAGCGCAAATTTGGTTTGAGCGTTTTCAACATAGACATAATATAATGCTAAAGACCAACAAAGAGTGCGAGAGAGAAGAAAATCCTTTATGGAATTATAACAAGATGAAAAGAGAGAGGCAGTCTAATGAAAATTGTAACAACTTTTATTTGACAGATCGTCAAAAGTCGTCAATCGTTTTTATGCCCTTTCGGTATTTGCAATTTATTATTTAAATCGTATGTTATTTTCAACAAATACTATTATATATAACAATAATAACTTGTGCTGTGAGTGATTGCAGTGTAAATCATAGGAATAATCCTGAAAAATATACATTTCACCCGTAATTAATCTTCATGTCCTAATTGCTACGATGTGTTTATTTTTGCTATATTCTGGTCTTTAGTTCTCTATTTCAAATAAAATATTGTTCCTATATTACACAAATTTTGAAGAAAAAATTTTCATCAAAATTTCTTACATATACGCTAGTGCTTGAATCAAATTTATCGATATGCTTATCGATATTTTACAATAACATAAATCTAAAATAAAAATCATTTACCTTTATATATTTTATCACCTTAAGCCCGGCCGCACATTATCCGAAATTTCTGATCAGAAAAATTCGGACGCCCGGCGGAACGCACTCTGTTCATACATTTTGTTGTAGACCCATCATACTAAAAGAATTTCTGACGTGTCAAAATGTATGAGCGGGGCGGGGCGTCCGAATTTTCGTGATCAGAAATTCGGAAAATGTGCGGCCGGACTAAAAAGGACATATTATCTTATTTTAACTAATATAATATAGTATAGTATAATAGAGCTAATATAATATAACTACTATAATATAGAGTGACTCTAAAACTAGAGGAAGGTTTATATTTATATATCATAATCATTTGTTTTACAGATTCCCTCAAGATCCTCTAATAAGAGGAAAATGGCTGAAATTAATTGGGCGTGTTGGTTGGAATCCCAAGAAAAATTCAACAATATGTAGCAAACATTTCATTGAAAATTTTTAAAGAAAAAATAGAATAAATACTATTTTGGTTAAAGGAGCTATCCCAACTTTATTTGTGCCAGTAAGTTTGACATACTGTTGCACTTGTTACTGAAGCAATTATTAAAAATAAGCAATTATAAGCAATTAATGCTTTTTAGTTCATTTAAGATTATACTTATATGAACTAAAAAGTATTAAATAATCCTTATTCTGTACTCAATCTTCATAATTTTGAAGTCGGTACCAGGCCTAAGTATATAAGTTGCTGTTATACCTATTCTGTCAGAGAACTGGCGATTAGGTTAGCTGGTACCGATTGCAAAATAATGAAGATTGATAACAGAATTAATACTGAGTACAGAATAAGAATTATTTAATACTTTTTAGTTCATTTAAGTATAATATTACTATTGTCATTGCCTTGGAAGTCGGTTTTAATTTTTTGTTTAAAAATAATAATTTATTCATTTTAGCTGTCCTTAACGTTTTCTATACTTACAGTTGGTGTTTTAAAAAATCAAAATCAAAATTGCTTTATTTCTGAACAAATCTAAAATAAAATATATTTTCAGAATACATGGTGCCTACCACCGGTTCGGTAACTAAGCCGACGAGAAGAACCGGCGTCAGAAACTCGCACGCCCACTTTTTACCAAAAAAAGTGAGAAAAAAAAATTATCTTTTAAAACAAAATTTACAATGCTGTAACTAAAAATTATACAATGTAAACATAGATAGATACATAATAATTGTAAGTCATGTAGAAGTAGCCTTGCAAGCAGTCATTCAGCATTCTACTCCCAAGATGTGCCATCAATTATGAAATCATTTTGGCTTTGGCACAAAACGTTCTTTGACTACTTTTTTAAATTTATTAATCGAAAGATTTTGAACGTTTTCTGGGACCATATGTTCCCATTTGAATATCAAGGAGTCACTTCGATTTCTCATTGTTTCCATCACCAGACCACCACTTTTGTGAACATGATACCTACTCGGAACAATACAATGTACAGCAAAAGAAAAAATTTGAAAATCGGTTCATAAATAGCGGAGTAATCGTTGAACATACATAAAAATATATCCACAGGCGAACGTCTAGACTCCTCCTGTTTGGAAGTCGGTTCAAAATAATTGTAATAAAATATTATGATATTTTATAATATGTATTTAATTTAAGAATAAAATATAATATACTATGTGTGTTGTTTACTTTCAACGTTTACTTTCAATGTAAGGACTGATTTACCAGATAGATTTTACCTGAGTAATAAATAAGTAACTTTATAATGTGTTAAGTGTAAATTATTTACCCCTATAAGAACCTCATGTCATAACATATCCGACGATTGAAAAATCATTCCAAAAGAAAATGTGTATCTACTTTCAATCGTCACCTTTTTTTGCCAATTAAAATTTATGATACCTAATTTGAAATACAAATCTATCAAAGTTGCATGTTATTTATTTCTTATAGAAACTCAGGTAAAATAACTCGAACGGACTAAACTATCGATAGCAAAATACTATACTATCGATAGTAAAATATACATCACTAGCACACGCACACATTGACAGATCAAAAATGTCAGGTGGTCTTTACGACAGTATATATTATGTCTATGGTTTTCAATCCGGAAATTTTGGCATCAAAGATGCACGTCGCTCTGGTCGCCCTGCTATGGACAAAACTGATGCCATTTTTGAAAATCGGCATTAGCAGTTATGATGTAGCTGAAGAACTGGGTATTGACTACAAAATGATTTTGGCGCATTTGAAAAAAGCTGGGCACACAAAAAATCTCGATATTTGGGTGCCTCATGAGCTCAGTGAAAGAAACCTTATAAACTGTGTACTCATTTGTGATTCTTTATTACGACGTAATGAAACCGAACCATTTTTGAAGAAGTTGAAAACTGGTGATGAAAAGTGGATCACGTCCGACAAGAACGTGCGAAAAAGATCGTGGTCAAAGGTCGGTCAGGCTCCACAGACTGATACAGAAGGGGTGTGGTTTTTCACCATGATAACACTAGACCTCACACATCTTTAGCCACTCAGCAAAAATTACGGGAGTTTGGCTAAGAGGTGTTAATGCATCCGCGGTATAGTCCTGACCTTGCAACTTCAGATTTCGACCTGTTTCGGTCGCTGCAGAATTCCTAAGGCAGTGTCGGGTTGACATCACAAGAGGACTGCCAAAACCACTTGTCTCAGTTTTTTCAGCAGAAGCCCCCAAATTTTTATAGCAATGGGATCATGTCCCTACCAACAAGATGCCAAAAAATTATCGAACAAAATGGCACCTATATACTTTAGTCAATTGTAAATAAACTTTATAAAAAAACCTTTGAATTTTTATATAAAATGCGAAGAAACTTTTCCCCCAACCTAATATTATCAATTAATTTCAAGAATGACTCTCAAAATGGAAACAAAAACCCGAGTCAATGCGCTCCTAAAAGGAAATAGCCAAATACACTAAAACGGCAGAACTAAATGAAATCCACCCGTAATATTGTCAATTTATATAAAAACTTGCAGTTGTATCCGATACAGTTTGGGAACAACTGAGCAATTCTGAACTTGCTTCTTAAACATTTTATAACTAGGGATGCACTTTGTCGATAGTTTTCTAGCGCAAATATTTTGTAACAGATACTGTTCAAATGTTTCTACATATTTGTTGTGAAATGTTTGTTTATAATTTTGTTTACCACTTTTTTCAACCTTAACCATCAAAGTAATGTAATTAAATTAACCACGAAATACGACACAAAAGCTTTGCTTTATAAACCAATTTCAAAAATTTACTACAGTTTAATATAATTTTCCTAAATGTGTAAGGTATTTTATAAAGATAATAATATAACACAACATTATTTCTTTTGTAAATATTTTTTAGTACCATATAATTTAATTTTATGTTGCTAATTTTTTTTATACGCTAGATACAGTATTAATCATGATTGGTAAAAAAAATATCTAATGCTTTTAACAATTTATAGCATGTATAAAACAATCGTTTAATCTTTTTACACCCCTATCCAGCCATATTTGGCGAGTAGCCTCACCCGACTGCCAAAAAAGGGTATAATGTGTGCGCTAATGAGTGTATTTTTCATCTCCGTCAGCCGCATCGCTATGTGCATATCCACGCCTCTTCTGTGTCCCTGGTTTTTATGTGTAGTTTGCCCTAGTATGTTTGGTCAATTAGGGACATAGAGGGAAAAATTATATTGTGATCCATAATAATGGCAAGATGCCTCAATATTAATCTGATTTAGTGCTACTCTTGACTCGGAGGTCGTGGGTTCGATTCCCGCGTATGTTTTCCAAGTTTGGTTAGGACTTTTTTTTTTTATGAAACAAGGGGGCAAATGAGCAAACGGGTCACCTGATGGAAAGCAACTGCCGTCGCCCATGGACACTCGCAGCATCACAAGAGCTGCAGGTGCGTTGCCGTCCTTTTAAGAGGGAATAGGGTAATAGGGGAGGGTAGGGATGGGAAGGAAAGGGAATAGGGGAGGGTAGGGAAGGGAATAGGGTAGGGGATTGGGCCTCCGGTAAACTCACTCACTCGGCGAAACACAGCGCAAGCGCTGTTTCACGCCGGTTTTCTGTGAGAACGTGGTATTTCTCCGGTCGAGCCGGCCCATTCGTGCCGAAGCATGGCTCTCCCACGTATAATTATCCCATTTAAGCTGATTACCTCACACCTGGTAGTCTGACAAAACGATTCATGCGTAAGATTGGCATGTCTTAAGTCTTGCATCTAATCTCTCGCCAGTCAGAGAGTGCTCTTGTGCACTGCGCATACACTTGAGCAGTATGAAATCATTTCTGCGTACCTAGCAGATTACGATGAAACTCGTTACCATTAACAAACCGGCTAAGGTTGGCAAAAAATTTACGATACAGTGAGTAATTCTTATAATAAGGTGCAATATGAAACGGGGTAACGAAGATCTTCGTTAATCATTCATAACCCCCTAACTGAGATCCCTAGTTCCAGAACTTCAAACTTCCCGATTAACAACGAAGAACTACATAATGAATTGCATAATATACTGATGATTAAAATATCATATGTATTTTTTTAGAAAAACATCAAAACGTCGTATTATATATTTTTATACATGGGAGAGCCATGCTTCGGCACGAATGGGCCGGCTCGACCGGGGAAATACCACGTGGTATTTCTCCGGTCTCACAGAAAACCGGCGTAAAACAGCGCTTGCGCTGTGTTTCGCCGAGTGAGTGAGTTTACAGGAGGCCCAATCCCCTACCTTATTTCCTTCCCTACCCTCCCCTATTACCCTATTCCCTCTTAAAAGCCGGCAACGCACCTGCAGCTCTTCTAATACTGCGAGTGTCCATGGGCGACGGAAGTTGCTTTCCATCAGGTGACCCGTTTGCTTGTTTGCACCCTTTTTTCATAAAAAAATACATAGCGACGTGAAGGGGCGATGCGATACTTTATGCTCAACACTGCGGTCAGTAAAACTGAAAATTTTAAGTGTGGCTTCTCGTGTAGTTAATTAACTTTAATTGTTAATTATGGTCCATTTAAGTATGCCTTGCCATCATGCCTCATACGCAGGTCGTTTTGGCACTTAAAATACTAGACATCCTGTATCTTTGCTAGTTTCTTACGCCGGTTCTTCTCGCCGGGTTAGTTCCCGAACCGGTGGTTGGCACCATGTAGGACATTCTGAAAACATTTATTATAAAATTCAGAAATAAAACAATTTTGATTTCGAGTTTTTCCCAAGGCTCAAAATATATTTAGTTTTTTTTTTAATTTTAAATAAATAAATATCTTTTTATTCAAAATCATGATACACTTTTTGAAAGTCGAACGAAGAAACTACGTTGCCTACCACCGGTTCGGGAACTACCCCGCCGAGAAGAACCGGCGTAAGAAACTCGCACGGGGCCATCTTTTACTAAAAACTATTACATAAAATTTAATGCCGTAAAATAGGTAATATAAAATAAGTTAATTTAAAATAATAACTGCGAATGCAAACCGACAATTTCACCGGAACCAGTCTGCGATTGAAACAATACGCGACTGAATGCAGACTGAAATTAGCTCATGTCTTAAAGGATAGTAGTTTAGCGGTGTCTGGTGTAGTTAAATCTCCGTATTTGTACAACAAAGTTCTGTCCAGCTGCGTCCAGACAGTTTCCAGTGAAGTTATGCCGTGATACTGCTGGAAAATGTGAGCGTTGTTCAACTAGGTTTTGTTAAACTAAAGCCTGGTTATAGTACTACTAGATTATGCCCGCGTTGTGCCAAAATCGAGAACCGTACATTTTCTCGGGATAAAAAGTATCCTTTGTCCTTTCCTGGGACTTATTGTGTCAGCATACCAAATTTCAGTAAAATCGGTATAACGATTCGGGCGTGAAGATGTAACAGACATCAGAAGTAAGGATTCTAGATGAACATTGCATTTTTTTATAAAATTAGTTTTTTGAATGAATGCTAGCTTTGCACGGATATAAAATAGTTCTATTAATAATTATTTTAAAGCATCAAAAATGATCCTGAGCTTGCGTAGAAACTATTTAGTAATCTGTGCCTGAGCTCAATCTTAGCGGTAAGAGCAGTTCATAATATGGGCCTTGTGTGCGGCCTTTAAGTATATAATTAATGATTTAATAGTCATTGTTCTGTGCGACTGAGCTGCAAGTGGCCCACATCGGTCTACTATATTGAGAGCAGCTTGCATTAGAATAAACTGGATGCGGCATATTGATGTTGATAAAAAGTGGTCCCGTACGAGTTTCTTACACTGGTTTTTCTTACTAGGTTGTGTTCCGAACCGGTGTCAGGCCAACACGTAGACTTTTTGAAGAGGTTTTGTTCAGAAATTAAAAAAAAACATTTATTTTAAATTCATTTCGATCTGTTGATGTAAACAAATACAACACCTACTAGTAACTATTGTTTCGCGGTCGTGAGTATTGACTAATATGGGCGGCCAATCCTACCAATTGCAATATCACATTAAGTTGAGCTCAGTTTTTAAAGTGAAAACTTCTTTAGCGGTATTTTGCACTTTTTGAAATGTGTACTATCAGAGAAGTTGATTCCTAGGCAGATGGCGGACCTAAGTAATTTGGTCGCGTTATGTCAAACCCATCCGACCGATCAAAATTCACAGCTAACATCGAATTGACATAAGCCGACCAAATAACGTAAGTCCGTCAACTGCCTAGGGATCAATTTCCTCGATGTATTATCAAAGACTTCAATACTTATGTTTTAAACTCTTTATTATTCCATGTTACGTACAAAATGCTCCAAAACCTTCATTCAATTAAAATTAAGTAATCATAAATCTATTTGAGACAGTAAAACATTATAGAGTTTAGAATGTTTCCGTAATTTTTTAATTGGCGCTTACGCTCTACTTTACACTCAAACTCATACAATATTCCATACCTAATCATGCATTTAAGACTTTAATGTTTCTTGAAAATTGATTTTAGCCTGCCATCTTTTCCGTACGTCAACGGCATCTGCCTTCATTTTCCCCGACCGGATGTATTCTATACAATTGTATCACTATAATCAATCTCCCGGAAATCAAAACATCTACCATTACATTTAACATCCTGTAATCACGAAATATTTATTGATACCGACCGAGGTAATCAAATATATTATTAAGGTTTAACGTAAATTATTACATAAACTAAACATAAAGCTTACAGCTGGTACACAATTTTTAATTCGCGGATCGTAGAAAGCTAGCGCAGCGTTGATAAGAAAGTTACATCCCTCATCCCTTTATACCGTACGGTGAAAATGCCTGCCTGCTGTTTCGTTTTCACATCTGCCGCCATTTCAGACAGCAATTTTCACTTTTTTCCACTTTTTTCTTCCGTGGTTTTTTACATCCACGTTCATAATTCATAAGCGGCAAATCTTTTGAGGTGCTCAGCGAGTTGAGTGCATTCCCTCGGCTTTTCAATGAACTTCACAACTATCTGCAGACATCTTGAGCGAGTAATTTCTGAAGGCTTTGAGAAGGTACTTGTTGAAAAGTGCTTAATTTTCTAAGTAATGTTGTGGAGGGCTTAAGGCTTCATTTCTATTGGAGTTGTGTTGCGTAGTGTATTTAGATCCTATAGAATCACTGCACTACGCGAAGATAGGTTGTAACGGAGTTGCGGACAGATGACGCCCTAAAATACTACAAATATGTAGTATACTAGATGACGTACATTTTGTAACCATTATTTTTTCGGGGTGAAAAGTGTCATTTATCCTTTACCAGGATTCAAAGATTCTCTATGATAAAATTTCAGAAAAATCGGTGCAGTGGCTTGGGCGCCACAGACGATGCCCCGCGTCCCATCTCGTCTCGGAGTAAACACGTATATTATTTTGATACGATTACTATGCTATAGTATTCTCTATTCAAGTCGAGTTTATGATTCTTTGTAAACTTGACATAAACAGAAACTTGAAAGTACTGACTAAAAAGGCTATAATTATATTATTATCATTCAATGCTAATCAAAAAGTAAGTAAGTATTCAATTTCAAGTATTCAAACACTTATAGCACAAAGTAAATTTTGACATTTCTGATGTTAGAAATACAAGTTTCATTATGCTACGTTTCTACGCTTGCCCAGGCTTGGCAAGCGTCCACAAGCACAAGCGTCCACAAATCTCGCTTGGCATTTGGAAGTTGTTTACACGCTTGTGAATGCGTCAGTGTATACGTACATCCAAGCATGGCGGACACCGAACTTGTGTCGGCTATTAACATCTTTGGGGTTTCAGATACATTTTTCGGTTTTCTCTTCTTTCGACCAGCTACTCATTTTTGAGTCAGACCTAAATAAAAATAAATAAATAAACGTTTATTCAGTAATCTGGACATAACACAAAGTTCTGTACATTTACTAGACACTAGACGTGCGTTCGTCGCGAGATCACAATTCACAGCGGCTACTAAGCGCGCGCCAACGTGAGAACGCGTCGCAAGCGCTTGCCGCAAGCGCCCTTTGATCTGTGTCCAAAAACCGACACTACTCCGGATCGGATAGAAGTGTCCGCAAGCTCACGTAAGCCAAGCCAGATACTCTCTTTAGCCCGGACGAGCACTAGCGGCCGAGCCGCGGTGGCCATCGAGATACTTTAGTATGAA
The DNA here is from genome assembly GCF_905147365.1 of Aricia agestis. Taxonomy (NCBI): domain Eukaryota; kingdom Metazoa; phylum Arthropoda; class Insecta; order Lepidoptera; family Lycaenidae; genus Aricia; species Aricia agestis. Next base: position 1,599,183 of record NC_056417.1, read on the forward strand.
ATCGCCATAGACCACGCGCACCTGGCCGCACGCTGTCAAGCGGCCGCACAATATTATATTCGATGGCCGCTGCGGCCTGGCCACTAGTGCGCGCCCGGGCTTACACGCCTGTGCTTGTGGACGCTTGACAAGCCTCGACAACCGTAGAAACGTAGAAACAATCTGCTCATTTGATACCAAAGCAGCATAAAATAGAGCATAACATCCGCGCTTCGATTGTCGCGAAGTACCAGGAACACATAACCGTGGAATTGTTCGCGAACAATAAATCTGTGGAGTGCACTCCATATCTAACTATCGTGCCTCGTTTATCAGCGGAACCCAACAACCAACTTAAGTGGCGTACTAATCCCGGATAAATTCACATTTTGTATCTGCTGTTCAATAATATACCCTGTATTATGGAGCTAGAGACCATTTTGCATTGAAAATGATAAAACATTGATTGATTTAGTTGAGATTAATTATTGGTTTTATTTACAGTTTTTGTAGATTAATTTGAATACATTGAAAATACGTACTGATGAATATAGTATGGCTCGTATTAAAAAATCTTAAGATGGTTTTTAATTTTAGTTTAATATCAAGAAAGTCTTACATAAATATTCATGAATATATAGATCATCCGCCTTTTTGAAAGCCGGTGAAAAAAAATCCAAATTTCAAGTTTTGTTCAAGTGTGCAAGTTTTGTGTCTTTCCACCCGAAGATAATACTGTTTAATTTATAACAATATCATAACTCATAATCTACACTACTATTATAAAGAGGAAAGATTTGATTTTTGTTTGTCTTGAATAGGCTCCGAAACTACTGGACCGATTTGAAAGATTCTTTTACCATTGGAATCCTACATTAATTCTGCTGAACATAGGCTAAATTTTATTTTGGAAAAAAATAGGGTTCTGTAAGATATTTGGGATTTTCGGACGCAAGGTGTAAAAAATCAACCAGAAATGTTATTTTTTTCGCGTACGCTGCCTAAACTATAAAAGATAGAACCATAAAATGTTCTAAGTACATGTAGATCTTTTAAATATCTACAAAAAAGTCCGCGACACACTATACCTATCTATGTTGAGTGAGGCACAATAACCATTTTTTTATTAAAAAATCTTGAAATGTTTTGGACTACATTTAAATGCCTTTAAAACTCATGGCATTAATTCTTATCAAAATAAATTATTTCATTACTAAGTACAGTTAATGTAGATAATATTTGGTCTTTGAATGATTAAAATTGGACGTTTGGTTTTAATGTTATGGCGAAATTAAAATATTACGATTTCTGCTGCACGTTGCGAATTGGGCGTCGTCAAGGCGCGCCGCGCGGGTGTGCTCGCCCGGAGAGTCCACAATAGATCTTCAATTATTGTTATGCTGGCAGCCGGCTGCCGCTATTGGAGATTTATAGTTATAGAAATTAATTTTAATAGCAATCAAAAATAATAGTCATTCAAAACGTAATGAATTAATACTATAATATTATCCCATCAATGAAGCGGCACCCGGCTGTCGCATAACTATTATATTATAAAACTATTGTGTCTGCGATTCCCATGATCGAAGTAATAATAATTAATATATACGTGGACTCTCCGGGCGAGCACACCCGCGCGGCGCGCCTTGACGACGCCCAATTCGCAACGTGCAGCAGAAATCGTAATATTTTAATTTCGCCATAACATTAAAACCAAACGTCCAATTTTAATCATTCAAAGACCAAATATTATCTACATTAACTGTACTTAGTAATGAAATAATTTATTTTGATAAGAATTAATGCCATGAGTTTTAAAGGCATTTAAATGTAGTCCAAAAACATTTCAAGATTTTTTAATAAAAAAATGGTTATTGTGCCTCACTCAACATAGATAGGTATAGTGTGTCGCGGACTTTTTTGTAGATATTTAAAAGATCTACATGTACTTAGAACATTTTATGGTTCTATCTTTTATAGTTTAGGCAGCGTACGCGAAAAAAGTAACATTTCTGGTTGATTTTTCACACCTTGCATCCGAAAATCCCAAATATCTTACAGAACCCTATTTTTTTCCAAAATAAAATTTAGCCTATGTTCAGCAGAATTAATGTAGGATTCCAATGGTAAAATAATCTTTCAAATCGGTCCAGTAGTTTCGGAGCCTATTCAAGACAAACAAACAATCAAATCTTTCCTCTTTATAATAGTAGTGTAGATGATAGCATAAGCCAAGTTTCAAAACGGACTTCAGAGCAAGAAATTTGCAGGAAGCGTATAGTATGATATACGTAAACTCTAAAGCCATGTATACAATAATATACATTGCTGCGAGCGGTAAACCTGACTTAAGACTTCGATCTAGAACTTACATCCAGTCATGTTTAATCTTCTGTAAGACTTAATTGATCTTTTCATTTAAAACTTTTAATTAACTCACTGAAATGTTTGTAAAGAATATAAATCTTTGTGATTTAAAGCTGATTGTATAATTGAAATTGTTATTTTTAGTTTTTAATTTTTTGGATCGCATCTTAATATTTGTTTTATCATGCATACTACTTAAATCAACACGAATTGGTACCCTTAGTAAATGTATGTGCTAAACTAATTATTAATTTAATCTAATATTTAAAATTCTACTGTCACAATGTTTGTTGCCGAACTCCTTCGAAATGGCGGAACATTTTTTGATGAAATTTTACTTTTCAGGTAGGTCCGAGAATTGAAATGAGGCGACGTTTGCCACGTAGGCTCGTATAATACATTAAAATTTATATTCAATAGCTGAAACCACGAGACGAATAACAAAATTTTGACTCGTCACGTGGCTCGGATCATAGTTAATCTCGTGGCACGACACGACGAATTCCGTCCGTCTTACTTTGATATCTCCGTGCCCTTCATACTTGTATCACTGTATATAAATTATAACCATCCTCCTGATTTCCCATGAGTCCCTAGTACACTTCTTTTATTAAAAATACCTTTTAGGTGCGTGAAACTTTATAACTCCTGGGGATTATTATTAACTACTAGAGATCGCCCAATGGTCGAAATTCGACCTTACATGCAACGACATTCGGACTACTACCTATATTTTGTGTAAAAAATATTGACTTTATCATAGTTTTTTTCAATTCTTGTCTCTGGGACTCAGCTGATCTCAGACTGGCCGATTAAGCATTGTCTAATAGTATCTAAAATTAAATAAAAAAAACAATAATCCATTTTCAATTTGTCAACTTGTTGTCAGCAGACTTCAACCATAAATAAAAGAGTATAATTCGTATGTATAGGCTTGTCACTCAAAAATCTGTCATTTTTCCTAGTAGTAGTGTCGTAGTGTGTGTAACGTTTTATTTGTTAAAAATATATATGATAAAAGCATAATTTTAAAATAATATTAGCTCGATGCACTCCTTCACCATATAAACTATAACTGTGCGAAATTTCATGCACCTACGTTTCCCCATTTTTAGGGTTCCGTACCTCAAAAGGAAAAAACGGAACCCTTATAGGATCACTTTGTTGTCCGTCTGTCCGTCCGTCCGTCTGTCAAGACCCTTTTTCTCAGGAACGCGTGGAGGTATGAAGCTGAAATTTATATCAATTACTCAGGTCTACTGTCCCTTGAAGCTGTGAAAAAATCAAACTTCTAAGCCAACGCAATCAAAAGATACAGCCGTTTATGCCGCAAATTTTCGACACTTGCAAGGGAATCAAAACCTACAGGGTGCTTCCCGTGAACTCAGAATCTTGAAATTTGGTACGAAGCAACGTCTTATAGCATAGATAAAGGAAAAATTACGAAAACCATAAATTTTTAGTTACATCACATAATATATTTTTTTTTAATAATTTTAAACTTACTACCCATTTCCTCATAAACGCGTAGAGGTATTAAATTGAAATTCATACCAAATACTCAGGTCTATAATACCTTTAAGCTGTAACAAAATCAAACTTCTATGTCAACGCAATCAAAAGAAACAGCAATTTAAGCTGCATATTTTGAAACTCGCAAGTACTCGCAAGGGAATCAAAACCTAAAGGGTACTTCCAGTCGACCTAGAATCTTGAAATTTGGCATGAAGCAACGTTTTATAGCACACATAAAGGAAAAATTCCGAAAACCTTAAATTTTTAGTTACATTACAAAATATATATTTTTTAATAAATATAAACTTATTACTTTTTTCCTCATGAACGCGTAGAGCTATCAAGTTGAAATTCATATCAAATACTTAGATCTAATTGCCTTTAACAAGTGGAAAAATACCATAGTTATGACTCGATTGTCGTAATGAACGAACTTTGTAAACCTTGCAGGTTTGTACGGAACCCTCGGTGCGCGAGTCCGACTCGCACTTGGCCGCCTTTTTTCGTAAAAAGGGTTACAAAGTTTTTCTCTCACGTATTAATATATAGATTATGTGTCCTAAGGGCTAGGTAGGAAAACAAAATTATTGTACTATTTGATCTATTAGAGAAATTGAGTAATATGCGGATAACAGACCTACGTTGTTTGGTAGGGTTTTATGAGTGAGCGAAATAAGTCAAAAACGCCCACATTTTTTGCCTCAATTCGCTCTTCGAACTTCAGGGCCTACATCTGTTGGCTATTACAGAGGCAATACTGTGCGAAAAGCCTCTGTCTCGTCACTCTACTCGGTAAGTGTAATGAGGCCTTCAGTCATAGACCGACCCACACTTCCACTTTCACCGAGAGAACTTAAAATCGTGCACATGCCACAGCCTATATTCTACATTATGTTCTCCTAGTCAATCGCGTTCACTAGGTCAACAGATCGAAGAGGGTCGAAGCGATATAAAATTGGGGTATTAACTTTGAAGTGCTTTGGATTTATACACGAAATTGTATGTTGAAAGTGTTAAAAATAATGATTGACGAAAACTAAACTAGTAGAAGCTAGCTAGCTAGCTAAAAGCCGAGCCTTGACTGACTGATGATAACACATCTGCGTTTATAAAACCTTGACTGACTGATGATAACATCTCTACATCAAAACAAAAATTACTATGTTAAACCACAAATCAATAGGCGTGAACGTTACAGATATTCGGTAAAGTGTACCACAAAATGTAACAGTAATAATTGTGGTTTGTATTTGTATTTTTTGTATATACTAGGGCTCGCTTCGCTCGCCCTGATAATATAGCGAATGTATATTAATACTAGCTTTTGCCCGCGACTTCACTCGCGTGAAATTCGAAAATTGCATCAGCCTCCTTTGGGATCATGATGTTTTCCTAAGGCCAAAAGTAGCCTATGTTACTCTAAATCCTTTCAACTAAGTATAATCCAAAAATCAAGACAATTAGTTGCTTCGTTTGGGCGTGAAGGAAGAACAAACAAACAAATAAACAAACAAACGAACACACTTTTCCATTTATAGTATTAATATGGAAGTATGGATAATAGGAAATAGGATTTACAACGCTAAACGCTATTAAAAAGTTATCTATATTATATAACGTTATTGGTAGGCCTATCTGGACAGGCGGACAGACGGACAGACGGACAGAGGGAGAGACGGACAGATAGACAGATGTTAAGTTGGAATAAGACAAATATATCTGCGAAAACCGCATTCAAATCGGATCAGTAGTTTTCGTGTGATGCTGGAACAAACATACAGACAGAGAGACAAATGAAACTAACCACATTTTTGGCTTCTATAGTGATGTATTGATACACCCCGCTTATTATTTTTTGAATATTATCTTAAATGTACAGAATTTTCATTTCTACAGTTTTATTACGTTTTACGTATAGATTTTAGTATCTAATAGATTTTTTTAATTCGATTGACTGAAACTCGAGTCTCAATTTTAAATGTATCAATAATAATAGGGTCATAATAGGCTCGACATAATAATGGGACAATGCATGGTATACTTAATATGGTATTGATGATTTAAAAACGGGCTTTGGCCCACCACACATTCCCACATTCCCACCACTGTATCTCCGGTGTCGCCAGGATCGACATCGATGGTAGTGATGATGATGATGATGATGATAATGATGATGATTAATGTAATTTGCGTAGTAGCGTATGCTTTCTGTTCTTAAAACAACGCTGAAACTCCTAAACATGTATCTAAAAAGAATCAGGAGATCTCTCAGCACCTTCCGAACCATGGTATACCTCAGTGCAAAATCTTATTTCTTGGTAGCATATGTTTAGAATACTTCTCACGAAACCGAAGTCACCCCATGTTTCCATAAAAATTTTAAGGAGTTTCATCCCATCATCAGGTCACCACTTTTGTGAATATACATAGTACCAAATTTGGATGATACCCTATACACCAAAAGAAAAATTTTGAAAATGAGCAGAGGTTCTCAAACGGCGAAGTAATCGTTGAACATAAAAAAAACGAACATAACACCTCCTCCATTTTGAAAGTCCGTTAAAATTTTAGTCTATGTGTTGTGGTTATTCTGATGTATAAGCTATATTATTATAAACTTTCATTAAAATCCATTCGGTATATTTTGCGTGAAAGAGTAACAAACATCCATACATACAAACTTTCGCCTTTATAATATTAGGATAACTTCGACTCGATTTTCGATTATATCAATAATTTGAAATAATCAATGTTCGGTCATAAGTCATAACTCATAAGTCATAACTCATAGATCGAGAAATTCGACTATTGAGCTATATAACATAATATTCTATACGCGTACAAAATATTGTTCAATTCTACGCGCACTTTATGTGTATATGGTATAGGACACTAAAATGATTGGGTGCTTAGTTTAGTAAAATTTTCATTAGCGTGAAAAGGTAACATACAGACAAACTTTCGCATTTACATTATTAGTAGATAGACGTGTATAAGCAAACAAAATCTGCTCAATCTGTTCAGTATAATATTCAATTAACAAGCGCATTATCGGGATCGGGAGAGAGATTTATTAATATTGTGTCGACGGAAAATAATCTTTACGCCCGAGCCACAGACATAGATCAAGGTAGACACCGCATGTCGCTTCATTTGTATGAAAACGAGCGTGCCACTTTTTTATAGCTACTGTGACGTACCGATGATAAGAAAAGTGCCCATTATCTAGGCCGTTTCTATTTGAATTTCTACAGCTCAATACGGCACTTCTAGGCATTTTGAAAATTCCGATTGACGTCCGATTTCGATAGCAGACTACAGAACAGACTTTCGAAAGACGAGCATTGCTCGTCATTTGGGAGCGCGATACACGTGAAGTACATACATATTATAATAATATAATAGCTCCCACACCGGTTTCGGTGACGGTGGCCGGTTTCATTGAAACCAGGCCAGCTACGCAGGAGTCATTTTATAGTGCCCAAGTGTGTGCGCAGTACACAAGAGCACTCTCTATTCCTTTACTCTCATAACCCAGTGGGACGGAAGACCGACACGACCGGTGAGAGATCAGGCGCAGGACCGACTTTTTACATGCCCATCCGACGCATGGATCATCTTACTTGTCAGACAATCAGGTGATCAGCCTGCATTGTCCTAACCAAACTTGGAAATAACATGTTTTCAACGCGGGAATCGAACCCACGACCTCCGAGTCAAGAGCCGCGCTCTATACCACTAGACCACGGAGGCGTTAACATACATATTACACAATATGTAATCAGTAATCATTTATTTGCATGCGGTATCTATGTCTGTGGCCCGAACCGATAACTGGATCATTGGGACTTTTTTACTAGTGCACTTAAGGGTTAATTTAAAATTTTTACTCTGTGTTGATCCATATTTCTATAAATGCGAAAGTGTGTTTTATCTGTTACCTCTTCATGACGCAAAACCGATTTTGCTGGGTATGAAGAAACCAAAGAGTCACAGGAAAGGACATAGGATAGTTTTTATCCTGGAAAAAAGTACGGTTCCTCCGCAATAAAGGAATTTTGCCGCAACGGAGTTGCGTGCGTCATCTAGTATTGATATATCTATTAAGTTTCATCATCGTCGGTTATTAAGTTACTTGTAGACGATGTAATAAAGGATTCAAAATTATCTAAAAGTTATCACAAACTTTAGTAATATCATTAGATATAGACGAAAGTTCGTAGAACTTTTCAAAGTTTAACCTCTGAGCAGGTTAAACAGACAAAATAGCAAACAATAATGAATTTATATTCAAAATGAATCCAAAAATAGTATGAGATAGACATAGGATAAGTCCTTTCCCGGGAAACAAATTAAACAAGTGGTCAATTTCGCACTGTCGTTCATTGCACTCAAACATAGGCGCGCTTCAACGCGGGTTGCGCGGGCGCGCCAGGCAGGCTCAGCTAAGAAAGGATTTTGATCAATTCTACCCCCAAAGGGATAAAATAGGGGATGAAAGTTTGTATTAAACTTTGTCAATTTTAAACCGTTGCGGCTGATACTTTGCATGCATAAAGCTACTCTGACGTAGGCATCCCTAAGAAAGGATTTCCACCCCTAATAGGATAAAATAAGATATGAAGGATTGTATATAATAATACTTCTTAAAGCGAGCAAAGCTCCGCGGGCAAATTCTAGTTTACCCTATATAAACAAGTATCATACAACCTCATGTATAATAGACCGATCGAATAACAAATTGTATTAGAGACGACGAAACAGGGAAAATCGTTCTTATTACTCGGTAAATGAGAGTTGGCGCTGAGAGCAGGACAAACACTTAGACATCTTGATGAGGACTGTGTAATATTTATGTAATGAATCATTAAGAGGATACACCAGGGGCGAGAGAAATTGAAAATAGGTATTTGAAAATGTATTGCTGTCTCACCAATCTCAAGTCTCCCACCGCAGAGCGCGATAGAGACAACACGACAAAAGTTCTAATAAAAGAACAGAAAATCTTCGATTCGTTGTCCGCTGATTCCTTCTCCAAAACTAAACCGATTTAAGTCATTTTTTCACTAAGAATTAAAGCAAGGCTTGAGCTGTGTTCCTATGTTTTATTTTTTTTGTATATTCTAGCCAGTTTTGTTTTCTGGGTGTTTGAACACAGAGGAAAATCTGGCCATTTTTTTGGGTTTTTGGACGTTCTTATCTTTTTTAATAATTAAATTATGAAAAAAAAGAAAATATAGGGACATGCTAATAGTGGCCATAGATATTCAAGAAAAAAATCATAACTCTACCGGCATTATCCAGGGAGGAAACAGGGGACAGCATTTGTATGGGAAAACGGCGGTGTGGAATCATCTTAAATATCTGTTTTGCGAGGGAGCCAGCTTGAGCAAGTGTGGCCAGTAGATGAGAACCCGTGGTGGTTTTTGAACAATAAAAACCGCGAGATTACAAATTGTATGTAAGTTACAGCGCGATCGCGCCGCTTTTTATATAAATCGTTGCATACATATTTTGTAATCTGGCGGTTTGTAATTTTGCAGTGTAGCCGCCAAACCGCGCGTTCAGGCGGACGCATATAAATCCAACCTAGGCACACTTGAATCTAGATTTTACCCTTTGGGTAGTAGTTCCGTACCCAAAGGATAAAAACAAGACCCTATTACTAAGACTTCGATGACTGTCTGTCCGTCTGTCTGTGATCCGTCTGTTTGTCTGTCTCCAGGCTATGTCTCAAGAACCGTTATAGCTAGATTTCTGAAATTTTCACAGATTATGTATTTCTGTTGCCGTTATAACAACAAATACTAAAAACAAAATAAATCTAATATTTAAGGGGGGCTCCCATACAATGAACGTAATTTTTTGCAATTTTTTGCTCTATATCAATAATGGCAATAAGTAGGCACTTGACATGTTCCCGGAATACTCAGTTGTATTTATTATTTAACAATTAATAATATAATTTAAATTAAATATTTAAGAGGGGCTCCCAGCTTCCAATACAAAAAACATTTTTTTACCTATTTTTGCAGCAAACCTTTTTTGAACCTTTGCCTTTTTTGGAGCAAATGTGCTATCCTTTGATTTTTTTATTGTATTCCTAAATTAATGACCTTTTAAACCTTTAATATTGACCATAACTGCGCACTCGGTTAAAAAATATGGAAAAAGCAGCCCGTCCCGCCCCATGATAACGTGCCCGTATCAAAATATGTAGGTCATAAAATAAAGTTGTAAGTTTGGTTCGCTTCTAATTAGCGCTTTCGAATTATTCACGTCGTATGTCATCTAATTAAAAGAACTCTGTTCGAATCTGTTTCAAAGGATTGTTACGGAGCCTAGCAGGATAGGTTGGCAGCTGCGTGTTCGTTTATCGAAAAATAAAGCTCCTTAAGGGGGCGACTAACGCAAAAAATCAAACGTATGCCAGGTGAAAAAGGACGGCGCAAATTCATCGCCAAATTAGTTTTTTCTCAATAACTCGATAAATATACAACATTTTAAAAATCCGCTTGTTCAGTTTCTCAATGATAGAATTTTATATAATGATTAATGTGTTAAAATATTAACTTAGTTTATATATATTTAAATATAAAAAAATTCGTAAAAATTAAATGCGCCTTTGTGATTTTTTTTCTATCGAGATTTTAAGATATCGTGTTTTTGCTAGGTCGGATCCTTGATAATATAATGTAGTATCTATGGTTAGAAAATGTAACGATTCGGAACTTATTTTCAAGTATAAAAATGAATTATAAAATCGTCAATTTAGGGTTAGTCGCCACCTTAATGTGATAAACATTAAAAGACGTGTGATTCTACGAATACGTAGCTAGTTAACATAGACCACTGGTTATAACAAAGCATTTTTAAGTTTTGAGTTCATTCAATGCTGATAGATTTTTCTTATAGATAACATAAACAACATTTTTCTTATTCTTTTGATTTTGAACTTAACCTAGCCATTTTTTGTATAATATAAACAAAATTGTATGTTACTCTTTTAAATTTTCTCTCAAAATTACAATTTGCTTGTTTTCAGCTGAAATAGTTTTTCCAAGAGATTAAAGTTGAACAACCTGTCTGCACCAAGTAAAGTAAAATGGTTTTAAATTATTAATTTAAAACCATTTTACTTGTTAATTTTACTAAAAGCAATTTCAGATTTATTTATTTAGTAAATAAAAATGTGTTTTCAATATTTTCATAATATTTTAAGCTACAGGAAAACAAATATATTCTGGTAAAAATGTTTGCGAAATATAATATTAAAAGTAAGTATTAAAAATGTCTGCCGTTCGTTATCTGTTTGGAACTACAAAAATGACTGTAAATATTGTAAATCAACAAAATAAATTTTAGTTTTTAGCTAAGCGTCTCGTAGTTAATTCAAAACTACACTGACACTAAATATTTAAAAATATATTTTATTTAAATTAATTTACTTCCGTGTAGCAGTCAATATGCTATCAATGATATTGTACTTATACAGATATGTTACGTCCATACTATTTTCCGGCTTAAATCTCTTCCGAACAATTTTCAAATTCAAAATTGCAGACATTGACAACTTTGACAGATGAGTGAAACAGAGTGAAACAAAAGATACGAAAAACCATTTACGTAAAAGAGACAGTTCTATTTTTAAGCGTCGAATCGTATCGCTGTCTCTTTCTTCGCCTGAGCTATGACGAAAATTCGATTTTTTCCAGATTGTTCGAAAAAATAATTGAAAATGCAATCAAGACATGTGGTAAGAGATTCCATGTGTTTTGTTTACTTTCGAGTCATAATTATTATTGGTACATTTTCGATACACGCACGACGTCATTTTCAATTTATTTAGGCAAGACAAGACGCGGCACATTGGTGACTGTGCTCGATGCAGACTAAACAACAGACGGCCCAATTGGGCTGTATTTGAAGCTTCACAACGCGCGCGGTAGTAAAATATCTGGTTTGAGTATTTTATCATTGTATGCTATTATGTGCAAACGGGCGACAAATTGTACTGTTGTAAATAATAATGTGCCTACTCGGCAAGTGCGCCATATAGCTATAATTCCATACTTCCAATCAGCAGTAATTAATTATAGTGTGGCGGTACTCACAATTCGCCACTTACACAAATGGCCGGCAACGCACCTGCAGATGTTCTGATGTTGCGAGTGTCCATGGGCGACGGTGGTTGCTTTCCATCAGGTGACCCGTTTGCTCATTTGCCCCCTTATTTAACTGACAATAAATGACTTATATTGTCTCTTTAACAAATATCATCGAAATGATTTCAGTAACAGACAGACACATTTGTATTTATTACTAGATGACGCCCGCAACTCCGTTGCGCCAAAATTCGTTTACCGCGCGGGAACTGTACATTTCTCGGGGGTAAAAAACATCGTATGTCATTTTCCGCGACTCAAAGTATCTCCGTATATTTCAGCAAAATCGGTTCAGCGGTTTCAGCGTGAAGAGGTAACGGACAGACAGACACACTTCCGCATTTATACCATTAAAAATATTAAAATAGTATGGATTTTAGTAAGGATAATAAAGACTACGCTCTTCTATATATACATAAAAATGAATTCATATTTCCCTTGGTCACGACATCACGCGTAAACGGCTGGACAAATTTTGCTAAAATTTGGTATCGAGATACTTTGAATCCCTGAAAAGGACACAAGATATATTTTTTCCCGGAAAAATGTACGGTTACTGCACAATATACTTTTATGATATGCGCGTAAACTATTCAATCGATGTACGGGAACAACAGCTATAAACTAAAGTCCACTCGGACGAAGTCGCGGGCAACAGCTAATTTTGTAATATAATTAATGTAATACGACACAGACAATTAAGTCGCCGGTATGCGCATGTCTTTACCGACTAAATTTCATCCGGATAAGTTTCACAGTAAGTTTCACTCCGTGCAAACTTTACTGCGGAAATTTCCAACTGTTTGTATCGTACTGTAAAGAAAAACAACAACACCGGTTATCATCACCATAGTAGAAAACCTGAGAATAATATTTACTTGCTCACCCGGCAAGCGTTGTTATGCCATATACGGAATGGGAAATACTAGAGAGAAGCTCTTCCGACCGCACAAAAATACGCAATTTTTTTTCGTTTTCAAATAAAAAAAAAAATTAAGTCCGTATATTCATTTTTGAGCTTAGGTATGGTACAAACAAGCAGATTTTATGTCAACTTTTGTCCTTGGAACTGAAATAGTAAATTTAAAACTAATAATATTAATAAACAGTCCGTAACTTTGTTACGCCAAAATTGCGAAATATGTTTTTACACGGGACCCAATGATCTCTTGCCGAAATTCATTAATTTCATCAAAATCTGTTCGTTTATTAGCAGTTTGGCATGAAGAGGCTCCTAATTTGAGTAGTGCTTGGCTGTAAAGGCTATTTAGGTAAGTACATTCAAATCCACCAGGGCAGCATGAGGCGGGAGGATATATACATAAAGTTTCATCAGTTATATTGGATAGCCGTGCGCTTTCTAAACGCGAATAAATTAGTTACGCGGCTCCCATAGTTTAGTGCATGCCTTTACAGATAATACTACGGCATCAAAGGGTACAGTTAGCAAAACAGATGGATAAAACAAAAAATCGTCCAGTTGCGAGTTGGACTCGCGCACGAAGGGTTCCGTACCACTATAGAGCATAAATAAGAAAAAAAATGTGTTTTTTGTACGGGAGCCCCCTTAATTTTAAATTTTATTTAAATTTTGTTATGAATTATTAAAGTATGAATAAAACTAAGTATTTTGTGAACATTACAGGTGGCTACCTGTTATCATTGATATCAAGCAAAAAATGTAAAAAAAAATCACGTTTGTTGTATGGGAGCCCCCCTAAATATTAAATTTATTTTGATTTTAGTATTTATTGTTATAGCGGCAACAGAAATACATAATCTGTGAAAATTTTAACTCTCCAGCTATTACCGTTCTTGCGTTACAGCCTGGAGACATACCATAAAGTTAATATACCTAGTGGAATAGAGCAACAATCTCGAGCTGTCAAACGAAACCGAAATTGATTTTCATCTGTGTGAAAAATATATTGTGTACGTATACACTTACAAAAGCATGATTGAACATGAATTCTATGAGATTAAATTGTCAACGTGCGGCACGTGCCGACTGGACGTCAAAAAAAGAGTGCTGCTGTCATGTATCACACGTCTCTTTTTACAAATTCAAATTCATTTATTTTTGCATATATTATGTGTGTTACAATAATAGGTCTTAAAATATTTTATATCAAGTTCAACACATAGGCCTCTGTGGGCATGCAAAATTAAGTACATAATGAAAGTAATGTCATAAAGGTAAAGTTTTAGTTATGTAAAAATAAAAATGTCAAAAAATAAAATAAAATAAGTCAAATTTTATAAATTTAAAATAGTCTAAGCAATATGTCATTAATTTCATTCACGCAGTGTTACTGATAGTGACATCTCTCTTGCTCAGGCTTTTGTTTCTCTATTCCACTAGGTACATTAACTTTATGAGACAGACAGACGGACAGACATCAAAGTCTCAGTCATAGGGTCCCGTTTTTTCCCTTTGGGTACGGAACCCTAAAAAATAGCGGGGAGATAGTGTCATGCAACAACAATGCAATATTTGACCTTTGACAGACATTTTACAAGTCTGCCAACAATTTTGTATCGACACAAGTACAGCAGACATACAATTTTTTCCAGCGTAGAAAGAGCGATATTTTTTAATCTCTTATGCAGCACCTACTGCTACTTCTTACGAATTTTTGATAAGGCTATATTGTGTCCTGACGCGTTATTAACACCTTTACCGATCCCAAAATTTTCAGTAGTAACAGTTATTATCTAAAATTAATGTTATCAAGCTAAAAAGGAAGATTCCTATAATATGATCCAAAATCATTATAATAATTATTTTACAAGTACAATAATTTTTGTGTTTGTGATTCAACGTTCACAATATTGTTTTGCTGTCGTTACCGCTGTAATAAATTAGATCGCTCTATACACAGTATCACTTAGCGCCCAATCGGTGGGCTTCAGTTTATTTACTACAAAAGACATGTTGTTATCTGATACCCTGGTACTTTCTTATTGATTGTATTAATTTGTTTGATGATTTTGTGGATAAATCTAAAATTTTAAAATACAGCCCATACTTTAATATCTAGATGGAATTAAGCTAGATTATTTTATTGAATCAAATAGTCTAACATTGCGTCTGACGGCTTAAGCAGGTCGCGTTTCAATAGATTAAAACTTAAAAATTATGTTTATAATATCGACTATGGAAAATTATAAAGAAAACTATTGATAACAATGATATTCTACTTATACAGATCTGTTACGTTCATACTATTTTCCGGTTTAAATCTCTTCCGAACAACATTGACAAATTTGACAGATAAGTGAAACAAAGGCTACGAAATGCCATTTACATAAAAGAGACAGACTAAATAAAAGACGACCCAATTGGGTCGTATTTGAAGCTTTACAACGCGCACGGTAGTAGCATATCTCCTTTCAGTTTTTTATCTATTATATCATTGATTGATAATATTAAAAATAATATTTATCGTTTTGTTATAATTGTCAAATTATCTACTGTTACTAAAAAGTTAAAAACAGATAATTTGAAATGATTACGCCCGCACCTTTGAATTTTGACCTTAAACGTTTTTTTGGGCAAAAACTTAATTAAACTTGTGTAATCGTCCGCTTTTAAAAATTTGGGTTTCGGTCGCCCGGCATTTTTCCTGTGACCCTGGCACATTTGTACAATTCCATTTAATTATCCCAATAAAGGAGACCGTTGTAAAACGATATTTCATAAACTGTGTTAAAATAAAACGTCACCCAGAAAATTCCGGCCATAAGACTTACAAACGGATTGACACACGTAATTAAATGCCTACTTTTCATAAAATTGTGCGGAAATACTGCGTTAATATCATACTGCAAATGTTCGTTATTCATAGTTTTTACAAAGAGCGTCACATCACACTAGCTTTGTCCACATTGTGCCTTTTCTGTTCGTCAAGGGCATGCGTTATATCGCAGTCAACAGCGAACGTGAGGCATGCCCGCAACGCATGCCCTCTGACCGTATGCAAAACTTCAAAAATGACAATATTGGCGTTGCGTTCCTTGACGCATTCAATTATTGAATGCGCCAATATGAAAGTTGATGACGAAAATTGAAGATGAAAGTGCACAGTGTCGACATAGCTATTGACATACAGATTCGCCATAATTACAGTGTCATACTTACACTGTAAACCGAGTAAATTTCGAATCGCTCGAAAAAATGGGAGGTAAAGGCAAAATGTTCGATTTTTCGGTTGATTTAGATAAAAAATTAGCGGGGTGGATACTGGGTAGTGGGTACCCTTGCCAACAGCCCCCTCCCCTGAATTTGCCCATACAATAAAAAGAAAGAAAAAATTATAACCTCTATTTCCCTCCAAGTTAACGAAACGGCCATCTTATAAAATCAATAGGCCACGTGGAGTATAAACAGGCGTAAATCACGCGCGTATTCGACGGCGAATTACGCGACAAGGGAACCCTTTTAACTGTAATATATGTCGCGCGCGCGACTTCACTCGGACTTACAGCTTAGCTGCTCGTTTACTATAATATCATTTACGTTTTAACATCCGAATTCTTAGTAATCATTATACTCCTTTAATAACGAAAAGTTGCTCTATTTTAATTTTAAAATGTAGCAAGTGGTCATTTCTCACACTTATAATCCTCAACTTTGTCTTGAGGCTTTCTTAAAAATTGCCACAAAACATAATGCCCGCTAAACTGTGTCACTTAGCAGCAGCTGCGACGAGCGCTCGTTAACACGAGTACTGTCGCCCACATAATAACTTTTATGTTTTAAAAGCCTGCTGTATTTTGTATGAAATCATAATGATGATAATGGTCTAGCGATTGATGATGATGAACAAATAACCCAATTTTAAATACGTTTTGTTGTATATAATATTGCTACATTTTAAATCTCGCCAAACTAATTGTTTGACGGCGAGAAGTTCACTAGTGCTCATTGCCAAGCCACTATAATAATCCATACTAATATTATAAATGAAAAGTGTGTCTGTCTGTCTGTTACCTCTTCACGCCCAAACCGCTGAACGTAGTAGTAAAGTATTGAATAGCTATGCAATATTTTGCTTGGCTCCTTTACATATTTTCATGTTTTTGGTGGGATTATATTATTATTAAGGGGAGTTAATTTTAGTCATTAGAAATATTGAGTACTGGACAGTGAAATAGACTGAATTCGACTTGCAGAGGCGGCGTAAGGCGTGGGCGACGTGTACCACCGCCTACGGCCTCGCGAGGATCTTTTTTAGGATTTACGAGTTTTGATATATCTACGTATCTACTCTTATAATATAATAAACACGTAAAGTTTGTTTTTTTGTTGTAGGAGGTAATCTCTGATACTTACCACTGGTCTGGTTGCATAACACCGATAGAAAGCTGGTGTGTTCCTGAGTGACATAGGCGATATGAAAGTCGTTTTTATTTTCCTGAAATTATGTCGTTCTTAGGATTCCACGGGGGTGCTTCACCATGGGGGTGTTGTAGGCAAAAGTTTTTTTTATAAATAAAAATTTCAGTATCAAAATATTAAAGACTCCCATCAAAGCCTGTCTTATGACATCCATCAGGGGCTCAGGATTCCACGCGGGCGAAGCCGTAGGCAAAATCAATTTTTTATGAATAAGAATTTCAATATCAAAAAGTTATTTCTCCCATCAAAGCCTGTCGTCTTGTGGCCTCGCAAAAGATATCTCGCCCACATAAAATTTAGGTCTCGCTACGCCACTGTCGACTTGTGCGCCTAAGTTACCGACATACACTTCCTGGCACCACATTATCTTTTATGCCAAATTTCATTAAAATCGTGAAGAGGTTACAAAGTAACAGACAGACTAAATGAAATTATTTTATATTTTTGAACACCAACTATTTTTACAATATACTAATTTCCCATTAATTATTAAGATTTAATTATTATTTCATCTCCATCAAGATTTCAAACCTCACCAAGACAAACTAAGATTTACTAAAAATACATTGACATTAAAGTAAAGTTAAATAAATTGTAATTTAACTGAAAATTGTTATCCAAACAGTGTTTCTATTTTATGGATTCCTAGTATTTCTTTTGGTTATTTCTTGCTCGTTGAAAGCCTTCGTGGTACTAAGTTTAGATTGTGGCTCACTTGGATGACGGGTTCGATTTCTGGATTTTAAAAATTAAATTTGATTAGGACAATGCATGCTGATCATACGATAGTCTGACAAAAAAGCTTGGTTGCATGTAAAAAGTAGTTTTTGCTTCTGATTTCTAGCCTGTCTTCCATCTCATTGGGTTTTGAGGGTAAGGGTCCGTTTCACCACTTTCTGATAAAGTGCCGAATAGGTTATTCACAGCTTTGTGCTCATGCCGTGTTATTGTGAATTTCCTTTATTTCATGCTTTGTATAATATTTTGAGCACAATAAAGCATATTCATTCATTCATTAATTTTTTGACAGATTCTCCATAC
Source organism: Aricia agestis (assembly GCF_905147365.1). Classification (NCBI taxonomy): domain Eukaryota; kingdom Metazoa; phylum Arthropoda; class Insecta; order Lepidoptera; family Lycaenidae; genus Aricia; species Aricia agestis. The sequence goes on from NC_056417.1 coordinate 1,617,651, forward strand.
TTCATCTGTCAAGTTAAGTGGTGAATAGCCTATTCGACACTTATCAGGAAGTGGTGAAACAGGCCCTAAAAGAAGAAATATTTCTCTTATGTACTGCGCTGACACTTGGACACTGTCTGGTTCAACAAGACTGGCTTAGGGCCGGGACGCAAAAACACGATACGACGTCGTGTCATATCATGACGCGACGTCGTTTCACGATGCAACGTCGTGTCGTGAGAATCTACGACGCGCGTCGTAAAAATCTACGACACGACATCGTACGACGTCGTGCGACGTCGCGTCGTAGAAACTCACGTAGAAATTCAATGACGAGTTTCATTAGAGCCCTACATTATGTTAATACATTTAACATAACATAATGTCTCGACATTATGTTATTTCTTGATGACTTTTTCCATCAAAATTAACAAAAACGGGAGTAGAATGCCATCGAAATGTTTTTAAGCTTAGCTCAGTAAATCAAAAGCCAGGCTAGCTAACATATCCTTATAGTAAAACTTTGAAACTCTACGGTAAAATACTAAAAGGAGTACCTTTTTGAGAAATTCGCCACTTGATTCCGAACCAAGTTTCAGTGTTTTTATCTACCGAGAGTCCGTACCTTTGGAGCTATCGATTGCATGGTACCTTTTAGGGAGATCGCAGACGGCACACTTTTTGTGTGATCGAGTCTGCGGCGGCCATGCAGATTGTATGTGCGCCGCAGACTCGATCACACAAAAAGTGTGCCGTCTGCGATCTCCCTTAAAGAAAAAGAAATACGAGTGGCTCTCGGGGACTGCCGTGCATTTTTATTAATTTATTCAATTATAATTCGCATGACGTTTTACTCTAAATAGTAGGCCGAAAGTTCGGTTTCGGTTTCGGTTTCGGCTGAAAAATCAGTTTCGGTCGGACACTAGTATGAAGTAACTCTTATTCTTGATTAGCGCCTTTTTCGAAATTCGACTAAACCTCAACCAATTCGGTTCTCAATTTTCATTCGTTTGAAATCGGTACCAGCCCAGAACTGAGATACTTGACATAGAACTTAGCCAGTACCGACTTCAAAAGAATGAAAAATGAGAACAGAATTGGTTGAGGTTTAGTCGAATTTCGAAAAAGGCGCTAATCGAGAATAAGAGTTATTTTATACTTTTTAGATCATATTTTTACGAATATTGTTTTTACCTTGGAAGTCGGTTTCAATTTTTTGTTAAAAAATAATAATTTTACTCTTTTTAGTTATCTACAAGATAAGGCTTCGTGCGTAAATAACCACTACGAATGTTAACTGCATATTCACATTCTCTTACTGTAAGGCGTAAGCGGAATTGTCGGATCAAGAGCCACCTTTTTTTGAATTTGCACTTATTTGTAACATATTATGTTTAAGTTGCTAGAAACCACTTCTTAACCACCATTTGATTTTTAATAAATTTCAAGGATTTACCTCGACTACTCATAGATCCCATCATAAGATCACTTTCGTAATTGTTATACAAAATTTAGATTATATACAACTATACAACACCGTGCCGAACTGAAATGATGCACGCAACGCTGCACCGACGGGAGATATTAAGTTTTTTCGTTATGGAATTTTTTGATTCGGTCGCCGCGCTATGCACAAAAGCTATGCAGCGGCTTAAAATGTTTTGGCTAAGTAGACGAAGAAATAAGTAGCCAGATTGTAAGCTATTTAATCTGCGAGTCAAGTCAACTAAAAGGACCTCTTACTATCCTAAGCTACGAAGAAATCAAGTATATTTTTATGTGTGCACACTGTACAACAATTAGCGGAATTACATATTTTGTTTTGTTTCTATCCAATCAATTTCCCATAAATTAACAGTAAAATAATATTCACATGCATCATAAAATTCCAATACGATAAAAAATATTTAGGGTTTTAACCAATCAGAACGCAAACATTATTTTGTAGCTTTTAAAATATAATATCGGACTTTTTTTAAATTAAATGATGGGGCAAACGAGCAAACGGGTCACCTGATGGTAAGCAACTACCGTCGCCCATGGACACTCGCAACATCAGAAGAGCTGCAGGTGCGTTGCCGGCCTTTTAAGAGGGAATACGCTCTTTTCTTGAAGGTTTGCAGGTCGTATAGGTCCGGAAATACTGCTGGTGACAGTTCGTTCCAGAGTTTTACAGTGCGCGGCAGAAAGTTACGCGAAAAACGCACTGTGGAAGACTGCCACTCATCAAGGTGATGAGGATGGTATGTTTTTCGCGTGGGACGATGTCGAAAAGTTGCAGGTGGTATGATTTCGAACAATTCCTCAGAGCACTCCCCGTGATACAACCGATAGAGGATGCAGAGTGAAGCTACATCTCGGCGTAATTCCAGGGGGTCCAAGCTGTTTGAAACACTATGGCAGTCAACAATTCGAGCGGCCCTTCGTTGGATACGATCCAGAGGGAGCAGTTGGTATTTTGGCGCCCCTGCCCAGAGATGAGAACAATATTCCATATGAGGCCGAACCTGCGCCTTGTAGAGTTGTAGGCGCTGGTCCGGACTGAAGTACAGTCTCGCTCTGTTAAGAACACCAAGCTTCTTCGAGGCTAATTTGGCCTTACCCTCTAGATGATACCGGAACGGCAGATTTCGTCCCTGGTTTGGTTCATCCCCCAAAAAAGCTTCTCGCCGGAAGCAGGAGGCTTACCAATCCTGGGCCAACGCAGTGTCTGCTCGGGATTTAAATACCAACTCATATAAAAAGGAGTACAACCTTGCCTCTAGGTCCCTCAAGAAAGAGATTACTCGGGCAAAGCAACAGCACATCAATAGAATTGGCAAGAGACTTAAGCGCCTCCCCTCAGGAACCCGTGCATTCTGGTCTCTGGCCAAAGCTATTGAAGGAAATTTCTGCAAACCAACCCTACCATCCCTACACGTAGGAAATGGATCGTTGGCCCAGGACGCAAAAGACAAAGCCGATCTTCTGGGCAAGCTCTTTGCGTCAGATTCGACCCTGGATGACGGGGGGCAGAAACCGCCGACTATAGTCCGACGGGTGCAAAGTAAAAAAAGTCATCTGCAATTTTGAGTTTTTCGTTTTTTTGTAGAAACTAGCTTAAAATATCATGTTCTACAACATAACAAAAACAAAAATTCAAATATCACCTTATTTCTGGTACTTTTGTCACGTAAAAGAAGACATCTACTCCTGTTTTGTGAAATTGCACGACGTAGATGCGGATAACTACCGCTGATCGTCTATACGCGGGACGCGCGGGGTTAATGTTATGCGGCATAAGCGGCTATCTGCCATATAGCTTTTTCTACGTTGCGATTGTGATTTAGATGTCTCAATTTACTTTTGTAAATTAGTATTGTTTGTTATGCTTATGAGTACCTTTCTATGTTAATTCTTATTGTTATTATATTAATTGACTTCTAATTTCTTTCTGTTATTTTTTACTGTTGTTTCATGTTCAAAAAGTCCAAAACAACTTTTTAAAGAAGTTGAAAGTTTCCAGAACATAAACGATAGATTTATCGAGCAAAATACTGTGTTGCCCGATGAAGAATTTTTGAACTTCTATAGAAAACCTTGATGTATCAGCGATGAATACAAATGAATATAAGTTAACTTCGTAAGATAAGTCCCCATGATCTGAATACTCTGGGCCAGTCACACCAGTTCACTCTCAGTCTAAAATATAAAATGATTTTGAAAATTTGGATGTCGATCTAAGCAAATTATTAAATACGCCAACGCCCTCAGAATACAATTCATCACTTCAAGTCCGCCGCGTCCATTATCAGTATTGGATCAAAATATTATGTCTTTTTTATTAAACAGATAGTTTGATCTCATATAATCTATGACCTGCTTGAGTTTATTAACTCATATATCGAGCCATCGAGTATATTATCCCTCTCAAACTGTGAATCTTCTAAAGACAACAACATTGATACTTCTTCGACAGTGGAGGCATCAAGTGAATATTCTACGCCTTCCTCGTTAAACGTTAGAAAAAGACGTCAGTTCAATATTGATCTAAAGAAAAGGCGATTGAGAAATAAAGACACGTGTATTGACACGAGACGTAAATTACGACAAAATTTAGGTAAACAATTACATCAGTCCAGAAATGGGAAATTGCAACCTGCAAAACATCATATTCCGGCATTTGCAAGTTTAACTGTAGCGCAAAAATATCTCGCGAAGTTTTCCTTTTAACTTATCTTTGACCGGTTTTAGGATCTCTGTGATCATGAAAAGCAATTGAGAAATCGTTGAAATAAAATTTCATTTTGTGTTCTAAATCGTATACATTCCTCCGATGGTATAAAACGTCCGGCGATGCTTATGATGTTATAATGAACCCATCATGATCACAATTCACAAGTGCCAAGTACAAAGACTTACTCGTAATAAGCCTCTGCCTAAATTATAATAATTTACAACATAGTTCCTGTACTGATAATGATACTGAATACTTTTTAAATTAGTTTTAAAGTAATTAAAGTATTGACACAGAATTTCATTTTTGTTGTGAGAAATTACGATTTATACGAAAGTAAATGAAGGATTCCTAAGTATATCCAAACTAATATTAAAATGGGAAAGTATGTTTGTTTATTTATTTATTTGTTTGTTTGTCCTTCCTTCACGCTCTAACTAAGAAACTAATCGTATTGTTTTTTGGCATAAGCTTATTTGAAAAGATGAAACCGCCTATGTTACTAGGCTACTTTTGGTCTTGGAATAACATCATGTTTCTAAGGGAGCTTACAGGAATATTTGCATTTTACGCGATTTTCAAATTCCACGCGAGCGAAGCCGCGAGCAAAAGCTAGTATTTCATATTTTAACTTCCTTCTAAATCGTGCACCTTCCACCGAATCGACAACGTAGAAAACGATATCTACGCAATTATGTTCTGAACTTGGTGTTTTTAAGGTGTAAAACGGGCATTAACTACATATTTTAATAATATAAAGTGTTACACTTTACGTAGGTACTGATAATCGCACTAGTAATCGGTAAAAATACTTTAATAAATATAATTTTTAATTCCCACGTAGAAACGACCAAGTGGTAGTTAACTCAGTTGTCATATTTTCAAGCGCAATGTAGATGCAGACAACTACAATATCTCGTAAATTAAACATAAATAGAAGAAATTAAATATACATGTAGATTAATTTATAAATAATTAAACAACGATGAAAATTTCAATAAATTTGATTGGAAATTGACAAAATGGGAGCATTTTTTCCTATTATGCGCTCTCCTGAAAAGTAGCTGTTTTGTAGATGACTCTTTTTACTTTGCACCCGTCGATACCGTGATGCACGAGCATCATGTCGGATATTCGGTTTCATCAGCGCTTAGTGCGAAAAGCCCTCCGTTCCCTTGATATCCAAAAATCGAGTGGGCCTGACGGAATCCCCCCTATTGTGTTGAAAAATTCTGCTCCAGAGTTGGCTCCGGTCTTGACGCGTATTTTTCGGCTCTCCTATTCAACTGGCATTGTCCCGGCTTCCTGGAAGACAGCCTTGGTGCACCCGATCCTCAAAAAAGGTGATCGCTCAAATCTTTCCAACTATAGACCAATCGCTATAACCTCTCTCTTCTCGAAGATAATGGAATCCATTATCAATAGCCAGCTTCTTCGATACTTGGACGGCCAGGGATTGCTAAGCGACAAACAATACGGGTTCCGTAAGGGTCGCTCGGCTGGTGATCTCTTGGCATACCTGACTCATCGTTGGGCTCAGGCAATTATAATAATATCTATGGACGCTTCACACCACGTCAGTCTGGCCCCGTGGTAAGTACCTGAAGGACTTGAGTTACAGGTACAACGGATATATATTTAATACTTTTTATACTATACATATATTTAAGATTTTTATTATATGATACACATATTTAATACACATCCATGACCCAGGAACTTTGAAAAACTTTTTGTTCCGTCGGCGGGATTCGAACCCGCGACCCCCGCCTTGAGCTACCAACGCGCTCAACACTGAGCCACAGAGGTCGTCAAAAAATTGAGTCGAAGGGAGAGGCATTGGCTGTTAGTTTGGACATTGCGAAGGCCTTTGATCGGGTTTGGCATAAAGCGCTGCTATCAAAGCTTCCATCATACGGGCTGCCCGAGAAATTATGTAAGTGGGTCACTAGTTTCTTAGCAGACAGAAGCATAAAGGTCGTAGTTGACGGCGAATGCTCGGAAACTCAGTCTGTTGATACTGGTGTCCCTCAGGGCTGTGTGCTATCGCCTACTCTATTCATACTGCATATCAATGACATGTTACAAACCAACGACATTAATTGCTATGCGGGTGATAGTACAGGTAATGCTGTATATACCGGATCCCCTAATATTTCTCGGCAAAATGTCACTGAGAGTCGAAACGAACTTGTGTTGGAGAGTTGATGGAGAATTCATTGGAGAAGGTCTCTGAATGGGGTAGACGTAACTTGGTCCAATTCAACCCCGCCAAGACACAAGTCTGCGCGTTTACCACTAAAAAGTCACCAATGGTCGTATATCTTCGTTTCAAGGGCACATCTTTAACCATCTCCCCTAGCATTGAGATACTTGGCGTCAACATATCGAGCGAAGTCCAGTTCCGATATCATCTAGAGGGTAAGGCCAAATTAGCCTCGAAGAAGCTTGGTGTTCTTAACAGAGCGAGACAGTACTTCAGTCCGGAACAACGCCTACAACTCTACAAGGCGCAGGTTCGGCCTCATATGGAATATTGTTCTCATCTCTGGGCAGGGGCGCCAAAATACCAACTGCTCCCTTTGGATCGTATCCAACGAAGGGCCGCTCGAATTGTTGACTGCCATAGTATTTCAAACAGCTTGGACCCCTTGGAATTGGAGATGTAACTTCACTCTGCATTATCTATCGGTTGTATCACGGGGAGTGCTCTGAGGAATTGTTCGGAATCATACCACCTGCAACTTTTCGCTATCGTCCCAAGCGAAAAACATACCATCCTCATCACCTTTATGAGTGGCATTATTCCACAGTGCGTTTTTCGCGTAACTTTCTGCCGCGCACTGTAAAACTCTGGAACGAACTGTCACCAGCAGTATTTCCGGACCTATACGACCTGCAAACCTTCAAGAAAAGAGCGTATTCCCTCTTAAAAGGCCGGCAACGCATCTGCAGCTCTTCTGATGTTGCGAGTGTCCATGGGCGACGGTTGTTGCTTACCATCAGGTGACCCGTTTGCTCGTTTGCCCCCGTTATTTAATAAAAAAAAATAAAAAAAAACTGGACTTCGCTCGATATATTGACGCCAAGTATCTCAATGCTAGGGAGGATGGTTAAAGGGACTACATCGAAACCATATCAAAACACAATATTATAAGATAACTAGCTGTCCCGGCAAACGTTTCTTTGCCATATAAAGTATTTCGCCCGTATTATATTATTGAAGTGACTAAATAAGTTCATACGTGGGAGAGCCATGCTTCGGCACGAATGGGCCGGCTCGTCCGGAGAAATACCACGTTCTCACAGGAAACCGGCGTGAAACAGCGCTTGCGCTGTGTTTCGCCGAGTGAGTGAGTTTACCGGAGGCCCAATCCCCTACCCTATTTCCTTCCCTACCCACCCCTATTCCCTTCCCTTCCCATCCCTACCCTCCCCTATTACCCTATTACCTCTTAAAAGGCCGGCAACGCACGCGCAGCTCTTCTGATGCTGCGAGTGTCCATGGGCGACGGAAGTTGCTTTCCATCAGGTGACCCGTTTGCTCGTTTGCCCCCTAAAAAAAACATGGCAACGTCCATCGCTATCCCGTCGCACAAACTCGAGTTGTAATAATTTACTATTATTTATTCAACAAATGCACTTATCAATATAACAAGTAACCAGTAGCCGATTTTCAGACCCACTGAATATACAAGATTATAAATGCGAAAATGTATAGTTGTTTATTACATCTACACGCCCAAACCGCTGAACAGATTTTGCTGTTTGGTATGGTGATACTTTGAGTCCCAGGAAAGGACATAGAATACTTTTCCCGGAAAAATGTACGGTTCCCACGCGAAAAACGAATTTTGGCGCGACGGTTTGTGGGAGACAATATCTAGTACGTAATATTATGTTTTTAATTAGTACCAATAAACCTTTACTATTAGTTGGTACAACTAATATAATTATGATGAGTTATCAACAAACCCCACCACAACGGAGTATGTAAGGAAGAAGCTGTAGTCGACTTCGGTGAATTTGAACTGGTACCCTGTGAACCACTAAGTCATCTGCCCCTTTATTTCAAACGAAACATCTATTAGTGAGTGAGCCATTATACAGTGTGTTTGTGTAAACACCGTTATCCTTGAAACCGTCAAAATGAACAACTTTTTCTATGAGAACAATGCTGGGAACTCAAAAAAATCCGTCTTCATACCCATACAAATTGCCGATCCGGGCATCGATATGGGTATGAAGACGGCATTTTTTTTTTGAGTTCTCGGCATTGTTTTCATAGAAGAAGGTGTTCATTTTGACGGTCTCATTTGATGGTTTCAACTTTCAAGGATAACGGTGTTAAAAAGAATAGCTACTTGTGTAATTTACTCACACAAGCTATCATTATACGTGGGAGAGCCATGCTTCGGCACCAATGGGCCGGCTCGACCGGAGAAATACCACGTTCTCACAGAAAACCGGCGTGAAACAGCACTTGCACTGTGTTTCGTCGAGTGAGTGAGTTTACCGGAGGCCCAATCCCCTACCCTATTCCCCTCTCTTCCCTCCCCTATTCCATTCCTTTCCTTACTATATTATCATATTCCCTCTTAAAAAGCCGGCAACGCACTTGCAGCTCTTCTGATGCTGCGAGTGTCCATGGGCGACGGAAGTTGCTTTCCATCAGGTGACCCGTTTGCTCGTTTGCCCCCTTATTTCATAAAAAAAAAAAAACAATCAAACACACTGTATTCTGTGCTATTAGACATTAGTGGTTAAAACCCCCCTATTAATGACTTTAAAATACCTCTAATTAGCATGTCCAAACAGTTTGGTGCGATCTGTAAACCGATACAGGGGGATCGGCAAACGTGTGGGATCACAAACATCGCACTGTACATACAGGGTGTTAAACGGATGTAGAGTATAACGGTCTTTGTGTATTTTAGCCGTTTTCTAATTTTCCTTTTCTGATAAATTCCTTTTTGTAGTAAATAAAGAAGGGATGGATTTTTTGTAAATTGCATTGCAATTTAAATAATAATAAATTAAAAATAAAATAAAAATCTTGCGATTAAAAATACACGCAAATAATAATACGTACATTTTTCCGGGATAAAAAGTACCCTATGTCCTTTCCCCGAACTCAAAGTACCTCCATACCAAATTACAAGAAAATCGGTTCAGCGGTTTGGGCGTCTTTACTGTCTGTCTGTTCTCTTTAGGTAACAGTTACCTCTTTAGGTAACAGACAGACACATTTTCTTATAAATAATATTAGTATTAAAGTAATAATATATGGAATTATGATTGTAAAATATTTACTATGTAAAATATTATGATTGTAAAAAAAAATCAAAAAATCTAAATATTTAATCCTAAATAGGTTAACAAAGTTAACACTTTTAGAACGTCGCGTCAACATGAGGCCTACCACCGGTTCGGGAACTAACCCGGCGAGAAGAACCGGCGTAAAAAACTCGCACGGGGCAACCTTTTACCAAAAAGGTTAAAAATAACAATGATAGCTTGTGTAAGTAAATTAGACAATTAGTAGCTATTCTTTTACCACCATAGGTCGATGACGGAATAAAAGTTCAATGGACATTGGATAGCTTATTACGTCGTTTAAACCGGTAAATCAAAATGGAGGTTAGATTTTTTTACATTCAAAATATAAAACATTCTAAACATTTTGCTCCACTTTAAAAACAGTGCAATTCAGTCAAATAGTCAACCTATTTTCATACATAAAAATATTCAAAACTGCTTCTAACAATGGAAATTATTTGAATATGTTCCGGTACACAACTATGTAGAAAATTCATGTTTTAGAACGGTTTTTATGTTAAAATTGCCTTTTCATAAAAACCATCAGCCTGTATAAGCCAGGTCGCGGCGTATTGTCACTATGGCGCTTTGTATACAGAGTGTGCTATTTATTCTACCTTATAATATTTATTTTCATACCGTATGCGATTAAAAATGGGCTATTTTAAACGTAAAAATAAATATTCCAATCAATTTAATTACAATAAAAAGCAAAATGCAAAGCTAATGTCGTACTCTATTTTCGTGTACTATCGAGATAGTGGATTCCTAGGCAGATGGGGAACCTAAGTAGTTTGGCCGCGATAGGGTCAGGCCACAACACTGGGTTGCGGCGTCGCATCGCTAAAAACTACATTGCTTTTCAAAGGTTGTTTTTGCGATACGACGCCGCAACGCACTGTTGTGGCCTGGCCCTTACGTCAAACCCAGCCGACAGATCACAATTAACATTAAATTGACATGATCCGACCAAATGACGTTGGTCTGCCAATTGCCTAGGAATCAATTTCCTTGATGGTACCTAATCCTATTGTCACTCTCAAAACAAAGGGTGAGTTTACATTGCAACGTCGCGAGGCAAACGTTTTAATTAATCAGCGATTCAAAATTGGAACTTGCAACCCACGCCAAAGAAGACAAGTCTGTCAATTCAATGTGTAAATTCTTGTGTAGAAAAATAAGTTTAAGCAATACTCAATTGCAATATGAACTGACTCTTAGTCATCAGAATAATTCCGTTCCTCTGTTATTAGAGCTTATTACAGACACAACTCTTTTATTCAATAAACAAAGTGAATGCGCTGAAAAGATCCAAAGTTTTCAGCTAAATAGGTAAAATCCATTGTCTTGAACCATTGAAAAGTTGAATCGGCCACATAAAGGATTCTAGAGAATGCACTTCTCATTTTTCTCTCAGTTGATAAATTGCGAGAAAGACTTTCATAGAAAACAATACGTAAAAAAGACTCCGATTCGAAAGTTTGTGATTTATTCTTTCGCTACTTCTTTGGAGGAATTGAAAATCGATTGTTGGGTATGGCGTAAGACGAATTGCCGGCGACTGGCGTTCTTGTTGCCAGCTTTGTTTGGGCTAATACGTGACTAAGTTTAGTTTTGTTTTTTGATACAGCCATTTTTCATGCCATTTGTAGAAGTTGTCATTATTAAAATGTCTTAAAAATATATCCATATCTATACTAATATTCTAAATGCGAAAGTGTGTCAGTCAGTCTATCTGTATGTCTGGTACTTTTTCACGGCCAAACCGCTGAACCGAGTTGGAAAGTATGGAGGTACTCTGAGTCCCGGGATAGGACATAGGATACTTTTTATCCCGGAAAAATGTACGGTTTCCGCGCGATAATATTATTATTTCATTCGTCATCTAGTAATAACATTATTATTTAATAATAATTATGTTACGATGTATACAAACCTTATTAGTTGGATTAGGATAACATAACAACAGTGGAGATAATTTTGCATCTCGTATTAACATAAATCCCCATTATGTTAATTGTTGCAAGAGAACACAGGTATAAGCTGACTGCAGCCAAGTAAATTGTCTTAGCGAAGGTAAGATGTTTAGCCAGATAAAGTATTTATGTTTAAGTAGGTTAATATGAAATATGTTTTCAGGACAAATGTTTGTAGACATTTTTCCAAAATTTTCTCTTGTTTTTTGTATCAATTATCCTTTGTCAAAAATATCAAAAACATATTTTACTGCCAACCAAATTTTATTAAAATCAGTTTAGTGGTTTAAGTAGGATTTGAAAATAGTAAGGATTAATATTTAAATTATGTTTATGATCTTAGGTACATAAACATAATAATGATTAAATTATTATGTTTATGTACCTATAAACATCATATTAATGATTAATTGATTATGTTCTTAGTATGATGCGTATTTTGTTTACGCTAACAATAAAAAATAATTGAAAATTACATTATGATTTATAATAATTAATTAAAAATTATGCCGCCAAACAATTCATTGGAAGAAGGTGCAAAAAGAACCGCTGTTTCCGCCCGGGATCGAACCGGGGGCCTTGTGCGTGTGAAGCACACGTGATAACCACTACACTACGGAAACTTGAGAACATGTCGCGAAATTATCAATCTAATACCAAAGTAATTAATCTAGCAAAAAGCGTATTATAAGTGATTTGCGAAATAACAATATTTTTTAAATTTAAATTTTATCTTTCAATTGATAAGCCCTAATCTGGGTCATTTTGTCAAAGTATCGTGCCTTCTCTTTCAAATATATTATGAAGAATGAGAGAGACAACCTTACCATTCATTTTAATCTACGAATAATAAAAACTAAGGAATCGTAACTCCCATACTATTACCGCTTTAAATTTGGTTCCTTTTGATCTGTCATGTAACGTCAGCCTAGTGCCGCTCAAGGTCACCTAAATATTGCAAATGTATTGAAATGTGTACCTAAGGTGCACTTTTTTGACAAGTATTGTGGAGCATGTTTTTTGACGGAGTTACTTTCCCTTAGTTTTTATTATTCGTAGACTTTAATCCAGTTTTTATAATCAATTTCTTATCTTCCTATAAATATTTCTTATTACAATAGCAATAAAAACCAAAATTGCATTTTTGAACCGTAATATTATACAAGCCTAAATTACGGTTTCGAGTACCTACCTACTTGTATATTGAAAGTGGATCACACCAAATATCACCAATACGTTCCACTAATTGGCTTTTTACCCGACAACTATTGAATAATATCGGCGAAGTGCGAGTCGAACTCGCGCACGAAGGGGTACCGTTATTGAGCAAAAATAGCCCAAAAATTGTGTTTTTTGTATGGGACCCTTTATTATTAAGTTTAATTTTATTTTATTAATAAGGCAAGTGCGCAATCCATACTTTTTCGACGACCTCTGTGGCTCAGTGGTGAGTGCGTCGGTAGCTCAAGCCGGAGGTCGCGGGTTCGAATCCCGCCGACGGAACAAAAAAAGTTTTCAATGTTCCTGGGTCTGGATGTGTATTAAATATGTGTATGATATAATAAAAAAAATATCTTAAATATATGTATAGTATAAAAGTATTAAATATATTTCCGTTGTCTGGTGCCTGTAACACAAGTCCTTTAGGTACTTAGCACGGGGCCAGACTGACGTGGTGTGAAGCGTCCATCGATATTATTATACTTAAATAAGTATTATTATTATAAGTCATTGAGATATATGCATGTTATAAGCATGTGCTATTATATATACGGAAGTCCGTCTGTCTGTTACATCTTCATACTTTTTATCCCGGAAAAATGTACGGTTCCTTTGAGACGAATTTAGGCGCATCGGAGTTGCGGGCGTCATCTAGTAATAATTCCATAATGCTGATTGGAAATCTCCACTCACTATACGCATTTCCTTACAATTTAACACCTCTATTTCCTGTATTTCCTCCTAAAACAGGTATTTATTTCTCCAATAGCACCACACAGTGTGCCAAATACTGCTGGCAGAATAATTATTTGACCAATCCTCCTACAAGATAAAGCTTTTAACTTTATCAATCTCTTGGCATTCGCAGTGTTACTTTTTGTTGGAATAGACTTTAAAATATTTTCTGGAGCCTTCTTCTACAGGGGTTAAAGTAGGTCCTCTGAGGTATTATACAGGATGTAACAAAACTAAGTTATAATACTTTAGGGTGTGTATGTTCGCGCTGCTACTTTCACAGTGAGAGTTCACTGTGAAAGTAGCAGCGCTGAAAGACCATTTTTTTCACTTTTGTATGGGAAAGCTTGTGACGCTTGGGCGCTTGCCCATACAAATCACAAAAAAACAATCTTTCAGGGCTGTTACTTTCACATTGAACTAAAAGGAACTCATACAAACCCCAAAATATTATTACTTAGTTCTGTAATCTGTTACACCCTGTAGAGGTAAAGTCAGGGCTATCCAAAAATATTTATTAGTCTTACGATTCATTTTTATTGCATTTTATGTTATAACATTTTTATATTATGTTTTTAATGTTTGTTTTGGCTATGAGCGCATACACATACACTGCCAATAATTATTATATTCTTTCTGACTTCGCTGCAATTGTGATAAAATTGACAAACTTGAATCTAATAGCCGTAACTCGTACTTAAAGAAATTCAATAATTACTGAATATTAAGTTAATAAAGCGTTTGACCGAAAATGTATGAAATTTATGTCAAATCTATATATATATATATATATATATATATATATATATATATATATATATATATATATATGTATATAACGGATTTTGATGATTATATCCGTGTTAGATAGCCCATTTATCGAGGAAGGTTATAGGCTATATTTTATCACGCTAAGACTAATAGAAGCGAAGAAGTAGAGGAAAATGTGGAAAAAAAAGTGGGGAAAATTATTTGAAAGGGCTAACTTGAACGCGCTAATCTCAGGAACTATTGGTCCGATTTGAAAAATTATTTCTGTTTTAGATAGCCCATTTATTGAGGAAGGCTATATGTTATATTTTATGACGCTAAGACCAATAGGAGAACGTGGAAAAAACGGGGGAAATTATTTTAAAGGGCTTATCTCGCGAACTACTGGAGCAATTTTAATGGTTTTTGGCACAGATAAGAAGTAGACTACGTGAAGGATCCATGGGCGTATATAAGGGGAGTGTCCTGGGGGTCTGGACCCCCCCATCTTACTTGTCCAATTTCGACAATGATATATTATGTACCTCGCCGATTAAAATCGGTGCGGTACATGTATAAAAACAATATTTTTGATTTCCTAAACACGTTGCCTATTTGCTGCTGCGGAACCCTTCATGGGCGATTCCAACTCGCACTTGGCCGCGTTTTTACGTTAGAGATCCCCCCCTTATCAAAGCTATATATACGCCCGTGGAACGATCACAGGCTATCGATTTTAATCATTTTTTCAGTGGCTTTATATTTTTACCCGTGCGACGCCGGGGCGGGTCGCTAGTCATATTATAAATCTCTCTGAGTGTGGCTGTAGACTTCAATAGATACTGCAAGCTATACTTACTCAAGCACTCTACGAACAAACCTCCCCACAACTTCTGTATTCCTGGTACAATTAAATTGGCATCGATCTGCACTATCAGGTGGGCGTCAAAGTGTTTGCGACCACAAAGACCTAAGGAGATTACGATATCGATTGAGGGCGTCTATTACATAACTCCGTCTTCCGTACTGTGAGACTAATGCAATAATATGACGTTATTGTTTTACGGCAAAATTGTAACGCTGCCTAATATGTAAATGAATCCATACTTCCATACTAATATTATAAATGTGAAAGTGTGTCTGTCTGTTTTTTTTCTTCACAACTTTTCCATTTTTATCTTTTTCTTTTCTTTTTTTATGTAATTTTTCTTTTACTACTTTCTTTCTTACATGGCTATTATATCGCATTGCCTTTTTAACATAATTCTTTGGTTTTCTTATTTTACATTGTGTCAGATAGCCTATGTAATATAATAATTTCTAATGTTATAACTTCTACTCTGTCTGTCTGTTATCTCTTCACGCTAAAACTGTTGAACCGATTTTGCTGTTTGGCATGGATATACTTTGAGTCTCGGGAAAGGACTTTTATCCCGGAAAATGTACGGTTGCCGCGCGATAAATGAATTTTGGTCCAACAGGGCATCATCTAGTTATAATATAATATGCATATCAGTGTGTATTTCTGTTTTTTTTTGTCAAATTTTGAATACAAATTATACTTTTAACACAACGCCCTTTCTCCAGCAAATTTGTTCCTTTCTTTCAAAGGTTGAATGGAAGAACTTGCTGTTAGTAATAAGACCGCCTTTGTGTAAGCTATCTTTATTTTATGCTACGTTTTCATTTTATGTGTAATGGAACTGTGATTGTGCACAATATAGTACATTACGCACCTAGGGCAGGAAAATAAGAAATGTGGCAGATCATATGTAATTGTTGGCCGAGGCGAAGCCGAAGTCAACAAACATGTGATCTGAGGCTTTCTTATTTACTGCCCATGGTGCGTATACTATTTTTCTCATCGACGGAGGCGGAAAACGACAACATCGGTGAAAGCAGCGGGAAGAAAGTTGACGTTTTCCGCCCGGAGGTGTACTATTTAATTCATTATGACATTTTTATGAACACAGCAGAACTTACAGAACCAACAAGTATCAAAATAGTTTATGATATCTCTAGGCTCAAATTTGATCAGGCTTTTATGCTCTTGCTAGAACCAAAGGAAAATACTAGAAGAACATTTCCCTTCTTTGACGTATTTGGGTAATTACCCTAAAGCCCGTCACAGACTTAGCTATAATATATATTAATATACCGTACTTTAATATATATTTGAGTAGTTACCAGAAATATATTATAGCTGAGTGTGCGGTCGCGCGAAAATTAGTATAGAAAATATATAGTAATATGCCTAGCTATAAAAATATTAATATATATCGACCTATGCAAAGAACAAAGTTTTATTTGAAAATATTACCAAAGTATTTTTATTGCATTTTTTACGGTCAACGGACCTCTACATTTCACAAAAAAAATGAAAATTTAAAAATGTTACGTAGTTCCAAAGATAGCAGTCGAACAAAATCCTATTTAGTTTGGCTGTCCGAAAAACAACGTCCCAGCTCCATATGTGTCGTTAACCTCTGTCCGGTGCGGCGCGAACGCAGCGCGCGGGGTGGGGGACATCGATAGTTGTGAGTATGTTCTATGGAGAGAAGGACGCGCGCACGCTTCTGCGAAAATTAGCTGCTTACGCATTTATAACTATATTTAATTATTTAAAATGAAACCAACACGCTCGAAACGCATGCTAAATATGCTATTTAACTCGCTTAATGATAATATTAACCGTGTTACGACAAACTCCGCTGGGATAAATAATGGAGAAATCAATATTCCTGGTAAGTAAATTAAACTTTAGTTATTTAGATTAATAGTTGAATTACATACATATATATTGATTATTCTAAAAAAAAATTGTGATATTTCTTGCATAGATATTTTTTAAATCCAAAATAGTCAGATGCACGGTTCCATATTCAAATAGAACTTTTTTCTATGGAAATATTAGCTTTTATTGAAAAGCATAAAAAAAGAAAATTTCAATTCATTCAGTCTTTAAAAAATTATATTAAATAACATGATAATCAATAAGTTTTGTGTATTTTTATATGCTTGTTACTTTATTAGTCGGAAGTTATGTATAAAATATAGGGTCTATATGCAAATGTTACTTTGTTTGAGGGAACTCGTTTTAAAATCGAGAGGTCTATTTGTAAATGAAATCTTGTTCTTGGTTATTATATTAAGATAAGCCTTTGTTCTACTTAAAAACTGTTTAAATCTCAATAAATATTTATATTTTTTATATGAAATATTAATATGCAAAAATTTATATCCATTTGCACTTTTTTGTTTTGTTATTTGTAACGATGTTTTATTTTCATACATTTTTGTTTTCAGAAAATGATCCTGAAGCTGCTTCAACGTCGTGTCATCAAGCACGGTCATTTTCTGTTTCACCACTACCGCAGGGGGCTATACGAATGGCGTTTGCTAGTTCGCTGGGCGAAATGTACAGATTATCCTTATGAAGTCCGAAATATGACACAAAATAAATTTTTTGAACTAAAAATGCATGTCAATAATAAATTTTGGGATAAAAACACAGAAGGAGTTAAAGTGTCGTGGAATAGTTTAAGAGAAGTATTCGTGGATAATTCAGAACCTAACAAGCTGTTGTATAAATATGATCTTAACGAAATAGACTACAAAACGATTTTAATATGCTCTAATACTCGCCGCAATGCCGTTTCTTCTGTACCAATCTTACAGCAAGCTTACAAAAAGCCATTAAATTTATCTGAAGATAAACACAAGGATCTGATAAGTTTACTTGATTCGGGAATTATACCTGCTCAATATGCGAATTATTTCCGATCTCTCCCTTATTCAGGCGACAATAATAACGCTAATGATAATATAAGTAGTGATAGTGAAGAAGACTGATATATTTTGATTACTTTTTTGACCTATAATTTTATTGGTACTTAATTACGTTGTGAAGAAACAATTTTTATTTGTATTTTTAATTATTTTTTGACCTTCAGCTGTGTCATTTATTGATTGCATTTTCTAAGAAGGAGCTAAGCATAATAATAATAATTATGTTAACGTTTTGATCTCATAAAATATATTGATCTCATAAAATAATGTTAATTAGTAAAGATTTTTAGCAATATTTATAATTTTTATGTCATTTTTATACTACCCTACCTAGCCTACCTAGCCTACCTACCATACCTACCCTGCCTACCCTTCCTAGCTTACCTACCCTACCTACCAACCCTTCCTACCTTACCTACCCTACCTACCAACCCTTCCTACCTTACCTACCCTACCTACTCTACCTACCCTACCTACCTTACCTACCCTACCTACCCTACCTACCCTACCTACCCTACCTACTCCACTTACCCTGCCTACCCTAGCTAAACCGTGCCCCTAAAAATGTCGTGACCCAGGGAAATACCATTTTTTATAATTATGTACCTAATTAGTTAAAGCTCGTTGATTTTTTAGTTCCTTTGAGATTAGGTAATATCCTAAGATTTTTTTATATAAAAATAATGTTATACTTACACGACATTCAGTGTTATTTTGTTGATTATTATTATAATATAATATTTTATGTAACATGGTGTTATAAAAACAATTAAAAAATTTAATTACCTATGATTATTATGTTGCATACTGTGATTACTTAATAAATGTTTATTTTTTCATTTCTTTGTGTCTTTTTATGCCCTTTAACAAATAAAACCTCTTAGCGCTCAGAATTTACTAAGAACAAAGTTTTAATTACACTTGGTACCAGCACCTACCAGCACTCTTTCCAAGAACAAGGTTTCATTTGCATATATGACACACATTTGTACAGTGATTTCCGCAAGAAATGGTCATATGTGCATATATAAACTACTATTTTTTAAAATATTGGATTTCAATTTATTGTTTTGATAAGAATCAATGCATAATACTATTATATACGTATTTTAAAAGAATCAAGTATAAAGAACTAGTGGAAAAAAAGTTGTAGCTAAATTTGAGTAAGACAAACTTTATATTGCTCTCCTGAAAAGTAGAGAGTTTGCAAATGTGACTTTGTTCTTTGCATAGGTCGATATTATAGCTAAGTCTGTGACGAGCTTTACATCCTATCAATGTTTTCACGTATGGTATTTAGGATAGTATTGTAGTGGTTGACTACAATACATAGTATTTTTATTTCACAAAATTTTCAACAGCATTGGCAGAATGTATATTCTTTTTCTATTCTGAATTAAATAAATCTAAAAAATATTCCGACTACAACTCAAAACGGAGCTTTGTTAAAGCAAAAAATGGAGAGAATGCGGTTAAATATTTGAAGTCCGACTCGTATTGAGAATCGGGCCGCACTACGATCCGTTTATTAACAATTCAGCGATTTTAAATAGAATCGAAAACGTGCCAACTTGCCCGTAGCTTGTACAGCGAGATGTCATATTATATTAATGTTGGCGCCCTATTCTGGGTGGGATCTCGATGGTAACGCGATGTAGGGGGTGAGAAATGTTAGCCGCGTAAAGGAGTAAGCCCATTGAGACGGGCCGTGCCGGGGCTCAGCGTGCCGGGGCTCATCGCAAAAATCCGCCTCCATAAATTTTGTATGGAAGCGAATGCACGTATCGCAAAATGTGTCGAGGCGCAGCGGATTTCCGTCAATGCGGCAAGGCCCGACAACCCGCTGCGCCCCGGCAACAGTGTGACCACACTTCACATAGATTTCCATTTTTGGTAGATTTGAGGTCAAATGAATGACGATTTAGTAGTCCAAATTTTTTTGTAAATTTTAGTAGAAGATAGATATTTTATAACAAATAATATAAAAATTTAAAATGCATAATGAAGACAGTCCATATAAACATTTTAGTTTTATTTTAGTTTCAACCACGTAGAATACATTTATTAATAACGGCAGATTTTCGGTAGAAGCTAAAACACGGTCTAGTAGATTTTAGTAGAATATAGCAACGTTTTTGATATATCGAGTCACGAGTGATTTAAGAGTGGTCACACTGGAGCTATCCAAAGTACTCAAAATCCGTCAATGCGATTTATTATCGCATTGACGGATTTTGTGTGCTATAGCGCATTTTGCGCTGCGCTGAGCCCCGATCCACCCCGGTGAGCCCCGGCACGCGCCGACAAACTGTGCGCGTACCTTAATATTACTAGACTACAAGCCCATGAAGAAAATTAACGGGTGATATGAACCAACGTGAATATCGCTTAGAAGGCTGTTATTATGTATGCAAATAACGCCGTACATTTTTTCTAGCGCAGTGGCTGAAACCTCTGGGTCGCAACCACAGAAATCAAGATAGAACGGCTAAGCGGGTGGAGTACGCGTGTTTCAATCTTGCACAAGTGAGCAAGATTTGTTGAAAGTTCATTTAGTCAGCGCGCACGTCTCGACTTGATTACACCGAAGCGGTTGCGTAAAAATGCCTCATTGTGCAGTGTCTAATTGTAAAAACAGAAGTACGAAAGTGGTTCGGTCAAAAGGAGGTATTTCTTTCCACGGGTTAATTATTTGTTCTAACTAAAAGCAAAGCAAAATTGACACGATCGATTCCTTAGCAACGCACGTGCGTCGCCGTTCTATCTTGATTTATTTTTGTGGTCGCAACCCTATAAGGCAACCCTCACCGCGTACTACCTGTACCGCTCAGAAATTACGACATAGTGCTTAGAGTTATTTTAAGACAAAGTAACAGCCTCCTTTTAATCGATATTGTCATTGGTTCATTTCACCTGTTAATTTTCTTTATGGGCTTGCAGCTAGCTTGTAGTCTACAACTTTATTGAGCTAACAAATTCTATATTGGAGTTGTGTTCTTTTTTGGGATGTTTAAAAATGTCAAACTTGTGTTTAAATATATTATGCGTTTGAGGCGCACAATGCTTAAAAAGCATAATTATTATCAAAAAATAAATCATACAACATAAACTTCTAATTTCAACGTCTTACAAAATACATTCATTTCCGAGCGTCTTTACAAACTAACTCGACGCTCTCGTATCTTCATTACGTTCGAGCTAACAGAATAAGCTCCCACGTCTTACATATGAACGTGCGACGTGCCGGAGTCTGCTGGCCATAAATTTAAAAATGTATGCTGCTAGGTGTAGTTTTAGTGCTGGCGATTTACACCTAGCTCACCCGGCTACTGAAATTGTATACTGGGCACGGGATAAGAATCTACCCTTGTATCGATGACTTAGATCCCTAAGGGCCTATTTCACCACTTACTGATAAGTGTCGGATAGGCTATCCACAACTTATCTGACAGACTCTATACTCCATCTGTCCTGTCTGTCAGATAAGTCCGGCACTTATCAGTAAGTGGTGAAACAGGCCCTTAGTGTATAAAGAGTTAAATGTAACACATTATATTTTGTGTTACATAACACTGTTTTTTGATCCTACAGTCGTTATCATTTATCTCCTGTACCAAACTCTTAGGGCCTCTTTCACCACTTCCTCATAAAGTGCCGAATAGGCTATTCACAACTGTTTTGACAGATTCTCCATACTTGATCTGTCAAGTTAATCAGGAAGTGGTGAGACAGGCCCTTACAATTTTATAGTCCAATCTTATATTTTAATTTGTCGTGTCCCGATATTTGTTGCCAAACTTCATCTTGCTGAGTCGATTTTGTTGAATTTTATGAGCTTGTCGGGTAAGTCTGAAGGCAGCTCTGACGGTGCATATTACCCATCTGGATAGATTCATTTAACAATACAAGAGTGAAAGAGAGCAGACGGCCTGTGCTATCACAGCAGGAAGCTAGCCCCA
This sequence comes from Aricia agestis, assembly GCF_905147365.1. NCBI lineage: Eukaryota > Metazoa > Arthropoda > Insecta > Lepidoptera > Lycaenidae > Aricia > Aricia agestis. The sequence continues at coordinate 1,639,595 of NC_056417.1, forward strand.
GAAGACATACCCGAAATAACGGGCTTTAGAACAGGCACTGCAATTTAATATGTTGACTGTTTCGGGTCAGATATAATTATAAGTAAATAAGAAAAACTGATGTAGACATAATATATAAATAAACTGTAGAAGTCAGATAATGTGAAGATTAATCTCAGAGCTGCTATTCAGAACCGAAAATATAAAAGTTACTATAACGTACTCAGGCGTCATATTAAAAAAGTCCCCGGGCGAGCTATTTGAGTGTAAAAGTCTGGATTATCATATAATTACAAAGTTTATAATGCGGCGAAGTTTGAAGGAGGTGATGTGTCCCGACTCCCCGCCCTGCGACCTAATGTGTTGCGCGCGTTATCTAGCGATGGGCCATCCCAGGTGACACTTTTCAACTTTACCCCGTGTGCCCAGGAAAATGGCGGATGCTGTTGAACGAGGCAATATAATTTTCTTTATCTTCAGAGATGAGCAGAGATAGTGTTAAGCATCACTATCTCTGCATCACCCTAAAGTTTGGCTGGAAGAAAATGCCACGAGGCATGTGCAAGAATTTTAAACAAAAATAAATTAATAAGTAATGCACTCGGTTTCAGTGACGGTTGTCAGTTCTTACAATGAAACAGGTAACTGCAGAAATACAAACCAAAACGCGGGAATGATTTAATAGCGCCCAAGTGTGTACGCAATACAAGAGTGCACCTTCTCCCTTTGAGACCCAATGGAATGGTTATAAAGATAGAGAGAGTAGGTTTATTCAAAATATGAAATTAATTTGAATTAAATGAATAAAAATATAAAATAAAATGCGTGGAAGATTTTATAAAAAAGGACAATATCTAGTTCTTACAAGTTTATAATATATTTTTAAAAAACACCAAGCATCTGATTTCATTATAATTTAACCCTAAGGGTGGGTTGCACCAGAGGCGTGGTTAAAGTTAAAAATATGGTCATAGTTATGGTTATAGTTAAGGCTAATTTTAACTTTAACCTTAACTTTGACCACAGAATTTGACAGATGACAGCTAGTCCGACAAGGCTTGAAATGAACGTGGGCGGGGGCGCTGCTGGCTGTGTATAAAAACTGGCCAAAGTATATTTGGCCACTCGAAATGTATAGACAGAGTTTTGTAGACAATACAGTAAGGCTGGTACAAATAGTCAGGACTTAAGATGTGAGTCTCGAGACGCGGTTTGGCTCAGCTGTGATTGGTCAAAATTTTGACAGCCAACCAATCACAGAGCCTGAACCGTGTCTTGAGAACGAGATGCATCTTGAGTACTGACTATTTATACCAGCCTAAGAGTATTTTTTAGTGAGGCAAAGTAGCGTAGTTTTATACATGTGTGCGTAAGCGCGTGAAGAGGCTTTATGTTCGTCAGGTTCATCACAACCATTTCAATATATTTTGCTTTGAGACAGGAGGACATTTTAATTTTATATATTTTCTTATTATTTTTCATTTCATCGTATTTTCATATATTTTCATTTCATAGCCTTATACTCGTATAACACGAAAATTATTAGGTACTTACTATTTAGTAAGAACGTATTAAGCTCCTAGTACATTTACTTGTTACAATTATTGTTTTCTTATGGATAATTTATGGTGGTATAAAATATTAAGTATATTTTCAACGTAATAGCCCCTAAATAAGCTGCAACCCTTCTGCGCTCGTAAAATGTTTATCAAGGATGGAATTTTATTACTGCAAGATTATTATCAAAATATAGCTGGTATGGTGTTTACACATAAAAATATTATGCAGTCAGTAGTAAGATGCAAAATAAAATTATTAATTTATTTACCTAAACTGTCCCACTGCTGGGCAAAGGCCTCCCCCAAAGACTTCTCTCTCTGCGCCACCGCTGGCCAGCCTGGCTGGTATTTTTTTAACGGGCTTTGGCCCACCACACATTCTCACCACTGTATCTCCTGTGTCGCCAGGATCGACAGCGGTATCCAACCACAAAAACCATTTGATATGATCTCAGGGAGCCCGAGGGACATGCTAAACTGTCTTGGGAGTTGAGACCCGCAACGAAATTAATCAGAAGAAAATAGGAGGAGTAGGAAGATTCTAGTTTCCCTCCCCATGAAAGCGGGAGACAGCACAAAGTTGCAATGACCGAAAGTTAAAGAACTTAAGGGGGACCACGGAAATAAGGTTAATAATTGTGACTCCTAAGCTATGCCTCCAACTCATCACGCCATCTTTTTCTAGGCCAGCCTCGGCGTCCGTCTTAAGGTGCCCACTCTGTTGAGATTCTTGCCCAGCGGTCGAAATGCATACGGCCAACGTGACCCGCCCAATCCCAATTCAGCTGTGCAGCTTTGACACATCCTTGATACCTGTTAGAGCGCAGTGTGGTATTACTTATTTTGTCCAGAAGTTATACTCCTAACATACCGCGCTCCGTTGCTCTTTGACAAACCCCGAGTTGGGACTTTTGTGAATCGGTCAACGACCAAGTTTGTGCACCGTAGGTTAGGACAGGCATAATGCACAACCTAACCTCTGGCAACAACGGTGGTGTCGATGAACAAAATACGTATATGTGGCAAGACTTAAAGGAAGATCTTCCGAGTTTTGTGCTATTCTCAGTCAGGCCGAAGTCCTGTAGGTATTTCAGACGTGATTTACGCTAATTTTTCCGCCTGATCTGCTAATATAGCTGTAAAATTTACTCTCAATAACGTACACTGAAATAATAAAACCGGATCAAAATCAGTTCATCAGTTTTGGAGGGTGTAACACTGTACATAAAATTATACTTTCCTACTTTTAGAACAAACAATATTTTTGAAGTCTCATTTTCAAATATAATTAGTTAATGACACCACTTAGAATAGGAACCCCTAATTTAGAGCATATTAAAAGTGGAATAAAATCTTGAACGTAAAAAAGTTCTTATTGTCAGTAATAAATTTTGTGGGCCGTTCCTTCTTTTATATCCTTTTCGTTGATGTAAAAAACAAAGTAAACTTTTTAATCTAAGACACATTCCACAAATAGATAGCGATTTCGTCACAATGGAACAAGTTATAACGTTTTATAATACACATAGTAAAAGGGGCAAACTACCCAATCGTTGGCAGAAATCCTATTAATATTGGTACCTTAGGTTATATTATATGTGCTTAAAATAACCTGCAAAAAAATTATAAGTACACTGAGAAGTGGAATTAAATGTTTGCATTGTGCTTCGCTGAGTGAGTTCAAACCTGGCCCTGTAGACAAGTGGCAAGCGATTATCGTAAACGGCAACAAAATGTATAGGATTTGACATTAGTACTCGCTAGCGAAGCGATTACTTATGTTAAATCGCATACATTTTGTTGGCGTTTACGATAGGCGCTTGCCATTTGACTAGTAGGTCTTGTCAGTTGTTACCTACAAATTATCATCAGGGAAATTATAAGCAGACTCCGCATTTACGCCCTTTAGTTGGGTAATATTATTTCTACGTGCGAAAACAACATAATTGTGTATCTTCTTGCTATGTATTTATTCATATTGTCACTAAATTACTAGTTTCCGGAATAAAATAAACAAATAAAATAAATAAATATTAAGTCAATGATGACTAAACGTAAACTGAAACAATGAGTGTCAAATAGACATATTATTATCATGACACACGACAGCTATATCGTGACATATGATAGCAGTTTGACACGATAGACCCGACGGCTATATCGCGGTACCTGCCCTAGTACTCCTAGTAGACAAGTGGCAAGCGATTATCGTAAACGCTCACAAAATGTAGGATTTGACATTAGTATTCGCTAGCGAAGCGATGACTTATGTCAAATCGCATACATTTTGTTGGCGTATACGATAATCGCTTGCCACTTGTCTACTAGGGCTGGTGGCAAAAAAATTTCAACAACCCTCATTATATGAGTATTTCAACTGCTCTATTAGAACAAAGACGAAATACTATTATTACTAGGTAAAGCATGAAAAGGTCACATATTAGTTAACACAGCAGACCTTACCATTAGTAGCAAAACTAGCTGTCCCGGTGAACTTCACTTTAAAACGACTTCTACGAATATTTTAAGACTAAAATTAGCCCAATCCGTTCAGCCTTTTTCGAGTTTTAGCGTTACTAACACAATTGAAAATCTATTTTTATATATTATATAGATATGGAAAGAGCTATTGAGTCGCTCCTCTCGTGGCCACACTGGTAACTTTTCGTTATTTTCCGTTGACACGTCGAGTTCAGACGTCGGGGCCCCCGGGTGTTTTTACCGACTTTGCTTCACAGCGGCCGCCGGCCGGTCAGATGACGGTGTGAAAGCTAAAATAGTTTTCACATTATTCAGATTATGATGATAGTTTTTGTTGGAATTTTTTTGCTAATAACAGATATTTTCGTTGTTATTTTTGTTATTAATAAAGTTATTCTAAACAAAATGTTACCCGCTTTCTTAATCGGAAACATGTTATTCGGTAGGATGAACCTATTTTATGCCCTTTGACCTTTCCCGGAGTCTTGAAGTATTCTTTTTACCAAATTTTATCAAAAACTATTAAGCGGGTTAAGCGTAAAAGGTTACAGATCGGAAATTAGTCCATAATTTAAGTTTTGGATCTAAAACATTAGAGAATAATTATAAAGACTATGAACCGTTATAAAAAGCATTTTCAAATCAATTTATATAATGTAAGGAAAATTCGCTTCCAGTCCGGCGGCCATTTTGCGAGTTATTCAATCTAATCATGAATTCTTAAAAGGCCCGGTTGGATGATCGATTTAAAATAAAACAAACACTCAATTTCGCCTGCGATAAAAGGCAGCACTAACTCGACATAGCGATTAAATTTGCTGGCCGCAAGCTCTGGTCTAGGTTACAGGCGGAAAGAACGTTTACATTTTAAAACCTGGGTACTGGATTCCGCGATTGCAAGAGTAATAGCAGGTAATGCACTATTACCTGCTATTACTCTTGCATTACCTGCTATTACTCTTGAAATCGCGAAAATATGTTGAGATTGTTTTATGACTCTCATAGAAAATACTTTATGTGCCATGTTTGTGGATAATTTAAATACATCTACAACTTTGGTCTAAGTTACCCTAACCGAGAAAACTATAAAAACCTTTTGACCTTCAATAATGACAATTAACTTTTAGGTCTTAGGGCCGCGCCACACTAGAATGGCAGCGGCGCGGCGAGCACTTTCAGTGTCATATTTTAAACTATACTGAAAGTGCTCGCCGCGCCGCTGCCATTCCGGTATGGCGCGGCAATTACGGTATCGATGGGGGCTTTTGAAGCATTATTATTCTGACGGAAAATAAAGTCTTGGCTGTGTCCAATTTTTGCTCTTTGACCAATACACTATTAATGTTTAACTTGATTGATTGATGACTGGATTACTAAGAGATTGTGATTTATTACCGTTTTGTTTCATATGTGTAAATAAAAATAAACTTATCATATTAACCAGTTTATCGCTCTCGCATGCACCTTGGACCACACAGAAACACTCACTCGGAGTAAATAAGATTTCCTACAAAAAGTCCCCCCGAGATTCCCACTTGAATTAATCTTCAATGGTTACCATCTCCTCTCATTAAATAAACGATCTGCAAAGTAATTAGAGGTAAGATTGTTAGACTAATGACGTATATAACGTGTAACAATACTAAGAGATAATACTTTAGGGTGTGTATGTGTCCCTTGTATAGAGTTGACCGTGAAAGTAGGTGAAATAGCAACTTTTTTGTCATTTGCGTCATGAATTTTTCTATACAAAAGAAAAAACAATTACTCTTCTAGCGTTGCTACTTTCACAGCGAACTGTATACAGGAAACCCATACACATATCACTTAGTTTTGTTACACCCTGTAAAACCCAAAAAGCATTAAATAATAATGGTTTGCACTCTGGTAGTGCTAGCAAACCTAAAAAAAAACAAAAACAGTACAGCAGCGCGCGTTGTGCTTTTTTTGGAATGGTTGAAAATGTTAAACTCACGTCTAGACAAGGCCCTATTCTCGTGACTAAAATATCGCCATCAAATTCATTTGAGTCATGAGAATAGGCCCTTAACCAAAAATTCGTAAGACTGAGGAAGATTAGAGAACACATTATTCCTTTGATTCGTTTCTGTGTTCTTCCTACTCCTCCTAATTTCTTCTGATTAATTTAGACGACCTCTGTTTCACACACACACACGCACACATACAGACACACACACACCTACATTGTAGTCCATTGTTGAATACGTCAGCTTAAAATACTTTCTTTAAAAATGATTTGTATTTGTTTTTTATTTCTAATTATTGTTTTTCTTTCCTTTTTATTTTGCAACTGCATTTTTTATTAGCATTAAGTTTCTCAAATATGTATTCATTGGAGGGATGAGCGAGACAACCCCAACACAAATTACTAACTTAATGGGGAGGTCTCATGTTTTGATGTAATGGCTATTTTGAGAAAATAAAGATATTTTTTTTTTCTGTGGCTCAATTGGTTGAGTGTGTGGCAGCTCAAGCCGAGTGTCGCGTGTTCGAAACCCGCCGACGGAACAAAAAGTTTTCAATGTTCCCGGGTCTGGTTGTGTATTAAATATGTGTATGATATAATACAAATCTTAAATATATGTATAGTACAAAAGTATTAAATATATTTCCGTTGTCTGGTATCTGTAACACAAGTCCTTCAGGTACTTAGCAGGGCCAGACTGACGTGGCGTGAAGCGTCCATAGATGATATTATTATTATTAATTTCGTTGCGGGTCCCAAGACAGTTTTAGCATGTCCCTCGGGCATGACATCATATCACAGGGTTTTCGTGGTTGGATACCGCTGTCGATCCTGGCGACATAGGAGATACAGTGGTGGGAATGTGTAATGGGCCAAAGCCCGTTAAAAAAAAGATAAGAGAAGAAGTCATATCCCCACTCTATTTTAATCGCAATGTAAATGTATTCCTGCGCCTGCTACTTCGTTTTCACTTCTGTGGCAACTCTGGGAGTTCATCTCGTTTTTTTTTTAAATTAAATCTTACGTTAGTTAGCTGGCTTGAGACACATATCCGAAATTAAATTCAAAGAGGTTAAGGAAAGTTTTAGACGCTATTTACTGAGGAGCTCGCTGAACGCACGTTCGTACCCGCCTTATGTGTACTACAGAGTAATGAGCGTTGAGAGACTACTAAAGTTACAAAGAAAGCGTCTCTCGTTAAAGTTATCTGGCTACATCAGGGTTATAAAGGTTTTTCAGTGAGCTGAAAGGTTTATGAAATTGAATGAGCTGTGTGGCTGAGTGTGAGAGTTCGTCAGTTCGATTCCCACGTCCAAAATGTTATCATTTCGCTGAGGACAATGCAGGTGCTAGTTATCTGCTTGTATGACAATAATTTATTTATTCATAATTTATTGCGCACAGGAAAACATTACAATAATACAACAGTTTACATAGAAAGACGACATAAAGGATCTGCTTATTTCTAAAAAGAAATCTCTTGCAGCAGCCCTACGGAGAGAGATAGGATAAAAATAGCAGATAGGACGTGCACGAAAACATACAATAATAGTATATTATTATGCTCGTTAAAAGTAAAACTAATACTATACTAAAACGACAAAAGATAATAGAATATACAAAAAAAAAACATAAATACTAAATATCAATGTAATTTAAAATAATAGTCTGGTCATGTCGGTCATCTGTCCCAGTGGATTACGAGAGTAAAGGCAGAAAGAGTACTCTTGTGTACTGAGCTGGCATGATTTCAATGAAACCAGCCATCGTCTGAAACCAGCGTCGTAGACTTAATTAAACAGGGTGTAAAAAATAAGTTATAATATTTTAGGGTGTGTATGTGTTCCTTGAAGAGAGTTAAAAGTAAAAGTAGCAGCACTGAAAGACTTATTTTTGACTTCTATGAGAACCGCGCCAACATCCTACATTTGCTCATATAGTCTTTCAGCGCTGCTAGTTTCATTGTCAATTTCTCATATGCACACCCTAAAGTGATATCACTTTTTTTGTTACATCTTGTATATTATACAAGGTGTAACAAAAAAAGTAAAGCGACCATAATTATGGTCAAGCATTTGTGTACTAACCCACAGCTTTTTTGTTGAATTTTGAATGCAGTCTTGTTCCGAATGATCTAAAGAAAATATTAACTGCATTTATAGCTCAATACGTTTTTTGTGAGTGATGGTACATGAATGCTTAACAGCGCCCATGTAAGGGACATGTACACGCCCTAAAGTATTATAACTTATAGCCCGTATAGTCTGTGCGCGTCTACTCTGTAACGCTGCAAGTGGTTACGCTTCGTTACGTCAGTTTTTGCGACAGACGATCTGCACTTGTGCTGGTGTTCTCGTGTTTGACGCCGCTAATTATGTGTGCAGTGCAGTGCAGAACAATGGAATAAGGACGTTGCTTGGAGATTAGTTTCTATATTTAAGCGATACTAATATTCTAAATGTAAATGAGTCTTTGTATGTCAATATATCATCATCGTCATATCAGCCTATATTCGTCCACTGCTGGACATAGGCCTCTCTCAATGAACGCCAAGATGCTCTCGCATCCAATCTCCTGCTACTCGCATCCAACATGGGCCCGCAACTAAACGGAGATCGTCGTCCCACCTAGTTGGAGGTCAACCTACACCCCGTTTACCCAGCCTTGGTCTCCATTCCAGAGTAAGTTTGCTCCAGCGATCGTCTGTTCTTCGAGCTACGTTACCAGCCCAGTTCCACTTCAGCGTACTGATTCTCTGCACTATGTCGGTGACTTTAAAGGGGTGACAGACGTGCGAGTAAGTACGCGGAATTATGACTTGACGATCTTAATCGCCTGTGTGTCATCTAAAAACCGCGTACTGAAAGATTGCCGCGCAAGTTCGCCATCTTGAAATTTTACTCGTAGCTCGTCTCGGCTCATATGTCTGGCAAGACTGCGAGCCGAAAAGATGTTTGTGTGTATATTGTAGTGTGTGTAATGTTTTATTTGTTAAAAAAATTATGATAAAATCATAATCTCAAAATAATATTAGCTTGATGCACTCCATCACCATATAAACTATAACAGTGCAAAATTTCATTCGCCTACGTTTCCGCATTTTTTGTCCAAAGGGATCCAAAATTTTTCGCTCGCGTACAACGAATAACAAAAACAAGTATTAATAAATTATATATGATGATGAATGATGATATTCACTATTTATTAATTTTCGTTATTTTTAGTTGTAGTACGTAGTCAATAACATATCTTGCTAATTTCTCAAACAGATATAAAAGCACAATTTTAATTACGATAGTCTACCGTGAATAGGTTGGGAACTTAACAATAGGACAATTTATGCAAAAACCTTACCGTTGGATTCTCTAGAGTCACATTATACACAATACCCAGTATTATCACATTCAAATATTGTAAGGATACAACCTTTTGAAGTTGCGTTATGCTACGGTGATTTAATTAATCACTCACGATACACGTATCACTTTTCAGCATTGCTAATAATAATTCGGATTTCCAAAAGTCGGATTCTAAAAGCCTTTAATTATTATGATGATGCTATGACATCATATTTCATGACTAAAATTAGCCAAATCAGCTAAGCCATTTTCGAAGTTTAGCGAGACTAACAAAATTTAAAACCGAGTGCGCGCACGTACACACTTACATACACAGACACACACAACTGTCTGTATCACTGCATTGCAAATTCAAGAGAGCGACTAAGTTACACTACTGTTTAAATTTATACTGTACCAACCCTTTGTCCCAAGGGCAACACTAAAATGCAAAATACACTATAAAAGTGTCACACGCAAACTGTCGGACGACGTAAATCTCCGGGGATATGGAAGGGGCAAAAAACTGTCAAATTGACGGACCGGCCTTAAAAGATGGCTGGCGATGGGCCAACTTACAGTCCGATTCCAATTATATTGGTCAATCAGATAGTTTTTATCTGGAATGGATAGATCACCTGTTGAATAGGCTACTAAATAACTGTAGCAAAAATCACAGGCCGAGGCAATTTCATGATATCCATACTAATATTATATGCGAAAGTGTATGTCTGTCTGTCTGTTACCTCTTCACGCTCAAACCGCTGAACCGATTTTACTGTTTCGTTTGAAGATACTTTGAATCCCGGGTAAAGACATAGGTTACTTTTTATCCTGAAAAAATGTACGGTTCCCGCGCGGTAATCGAATTTGGCGCAACGGAGTTGCGGGCGTCATATAGTATTTTAAATTTTTCGTCACGACCTAGTGCCTAAATAGCTGGCCACATTTGATCATAAAAGGATCAATAGATTTGTCCTAGTCATGGGTACGTTTACAGCTTGTCCCTATTCCCTCGGGTACCAATGAGAACATAATATCAAAGGGTTTTTGTGGTTGCCACTGTTAATCTTAGCAACACAGGCGTTGCAGTGCTGGAAACGTATGGTGGGGCAATTGATAAATCAACAATTACGAACGGCAATAAACGAATTATGAATAATAGAGAAAGAAATAAATCAACGATTACGAACGGCAATAATCGAATTATGAATAGAATAATAAAAGTGTCGAGGTTAAATCAAGGTCAAATATCTTTCTGTCTAGCCTTCGAATTTACGCCGAACGCGCGATAAGGAACTTCGTTCCAATTGGTTGGATTATTACGAGTAAACTAAGATAGTAAATTCTTAGTTCTATGGTTCAAGCTGATGATGAACCCAGTTTAGTTGGGGCAAGTATTAATTAAATGAGAACATTTGATTGATGTTTGACCCGCTCCTAATTAACTCAATTATTCACGTCGTCGGCGCGGAAGTTGGCTTTACATGTAATTATATTACACTAGATTTGTACACGTTCCCACTTCCGACTCATTTTTTACTAATTTATGACAAAAAACCGATGAACCGATAAAAATTTACATGTATTGTTGTATTTTTATTGTTGTAATAAAAGTAGTAAATAGAGACTTTAAGACCCGAGGAAGGAAAATGTGCCTTTATTTTCAAACAATGTACGGTTAACGCAATATAAAAATAGTAACCGAACTCTGATGACTAGTTTAAGCGTGTCCCTCGTAGCATACTCAAAGTATGCTGCGAGGGTTACGCTTAAGCTGGTCTATCTATAAGTAGACACTTTCTAAAAGTAAATTGAAATCACCCCAATTTCATATATTTTTTTATTTTTGATAAACGATTTTTTATATAAAATAAGAGGGCAAACGAGCAAACGGGTCACCTGATAGAAAGCAACTACAGTCGGCCACGGACACTCGTAACATTAGAAGAGCTGCAGGTGCGTTGCTGACCTTTTCAGAGCGAATACGCTCTCTTCTTTTTCTTGCGCGAACAAAAGAGACTGGGCATATTTGTATGGGAAGTGGTCCGTGAACCAATACACATATCGTTGATGTATTTAACAAAAAAAACTATTCAGGTGGCAAATGAATTTTTGGCAGAAAGTAACATGTACTGAACAAACAATTGCAAAAACATTTTGGAATTTGAAAAAAAACCTAAAAATCTGTATAATTATAGACATTTGAGATGGCAAGTGACTTGCAGAGAAAATAATAAGACTTATAACACAGTCAAAAATATCTTAGTATAAAAATGGTAATCTAAAGTATTTTTTTCTCAAAACAAGGGTTAGATTTTGATGCCCCTTTGCACAAGGATGTAGTTGAGGTATCCCTACAACAATACATCATCGGTATGTGTATTGGTTCACGGACCACTTTTGCTCAGTCTCCTTTGCTGGCAATTTCTAGTATTATTATGGCATTAAGCTAAAACTTTGCTAAAACAAATTAGACCCGGCGAACTTACTTAATATTCATATGCGTAATTATAAGTTATGCTCAAACAAGGACACAGCGTGAGTACCTATTTATACTTATTAAAGCAGCAAACAACAGCGCAGTGCGAAAGTTCAGTTTATTCGCAAGCGAGTTTACATAGATTTAGCTGAATGTTACGACTGTTTCGTTTGTAAAATTTAGTTTCGTTTATTTATTTAAAGAACATCATAATATAACTGGTTGTTGGCGATTTGTTATATTATAATATGTTACGCTCAAAGACCGAAAACGCTCAGTGAGCGAAAAAATAGTTGACAACGCGTTGTGGTCATAGCGAAACAGCCACGACGCGAAATTCGCGTTGTGGCTCTAAAAACGGCTACGACGCGTCCTGGCAATCACAAAATGACCAAAACGCGAAATTCATGTCGTGGCTGATATTTTTCTTGATTTGTTCTTGATTGATTAATCATCCATAGGTATAGAAGATTATAATAATATCTGAATTACCACGCGTACTACAAAATATTTTTTCTTTTACTAAATCACTGCATAACGCGTTTATCATTATTATTTATTAAATATCCATAGTTACGTTTGTTGTTGATTTTTTTTAATATAAAGTAATCTGTTCTTAATAAATAATCAAAATATATTTTATTTTTATTTATATAATTTAAATACAATACTACTAGTTGATGCCCGCAACTACGTTAAGTTTAGATATCTCTATATCTCTAGCCTTTTTCCCTCCTTATGAAAAATACCTCTCGACGTAGGCTGAACTAATACAAGATTGCGAACGTGTATAGGGGCATAGCTGTCAACTAATGCTATGGTTAAAAGAGATAATGAATATATTTTGGTGGTGGCTATTAAATACTTTGGCCCAATTTCATTAACGTCTGATAGGGTCAAATCAGACTGCAACGCGACGAGCAGATGCATTTCTTTTGTACTGAATTGACAGATTTCAATTGCATGAGACTCTGACTCTCTCTCTCTCTTAGAAATCTGTCAAATCCGTACAAATTTAGAAATGCATCTACGCGTCACGTGGTAGTCTGAATTGACCCTGAGTGCTAACAGCTTGTTAAAAAGACATGTCTTCTCTTTAATTCGTATGAAAACGAAAGAGGTAACATGATACTCATTCGAGCATTAACTTTAACAGTAGTTGACATTGGACCTTAACATTATAAATGCGAAAGTGTGTCTGTCTGTCTGTATGTTTCGTCGTGAAGCGTTAAGCAGACAATCTGCTTAACGCTTCACGACGAAACCGACTGATTAAAATATTCGGTATGGAGATAGTTTGAGTCCCGGGAAAGGAAAAATGTACGGTTCCTGAGCGATAAACGAATTTCTGTGGAAGAAGTTTACTAGATATTTCCAAAATGTTAATCAACAATCGATCGCCTTACGATTGATAAACTTTCGTAATATACTCGTGTAATAAACTTGCCAACTCACATTCTACGTAATTTATAAGAAATGGCCTTATAAGATTTTCTCGTAAAAACAATGAGTAACATTAATCATTCTGGTCATGTGAGACAACAAGTTAGACCGTCGCTTAATGTTGTGGTAAGGACAGGTCAGCCATAAATTAATGTATTCAATAAATACGTACTAGCATTATAAATTCGACAGTATGTCTGTCTGTTACCTCTTTACGCCCAAGCCGCTGAACAGATTTTGCTGAAATTTGGTATACTGCAATAGTATATTGCTGAATATGGAAAGGACATAAGCTGACACTGTTTATCCCAGATGAAAATGAACGGTTTCCGCTCGATAAACGAATTCTAGAGCTCCATTAAAACATTTAAAAAGAAATCAATATACTTATACTTGTTTCCTGTATATTGGTAGCCTACTTTTGATAATAATAAATGAGCCTTTGATTAACATTGACTATTTGAAAACTAAGGGCAATAGCTTTGATCCGTCGAAAATTACTTGGGTTGAATTGGTCCCTTCTAAAAGTTTCAGATTATATTTTGCTTTGTGTGTAAACAAGTTCTCGTTATGTTTACTGTGATAAATCAAAACGCATTATTGATAAAACACATCTTAAAACTAACGCGTATACGAGAAATCAACTCGTACTACACGTACACGCATTCTAAGTTTAGTCCCACAACAATTAGGCTGCAGGTGCTCATCCTTACTTCATAAATCACGTCAGAAGTCGCGGGTATTGGAGAGATTGTATTTATCTATATTTAATAACAGCGCCTTAGTATTCCGTACCACATTCCAATATGGCCGTACACCAATCACACGAGACTATATAAAATTACTTCGGGCGCTATTCTGGGAAAATATTACAGATTTCTTGTGTTTTGGAATAAAAGAAACGAAGAGTATGAAAGTCACCTACAGTGATTTCAATGACGGTGGCTGCCGGCATCCAAAGCGGCACAGCTATAGGTGGCTATAGCTTGTCAAAAACACATTAAAAGTATAAAACTGAAATCAAATAAAAATGTGTCAGGGTTATATTCATAAACCTATAATACGACAGTATATTTTAAGTATATTACGACAGTATATATATATTTTTTTTAATGAAATAAGGGGGAAAACGAGCAAACGGGTCACCTGATGGAAAGCAACTTCCGTCGCCCGTGACATTCGCAGCATCAGAAGAGCTGCAAGTGCGTTGCCGGCCTTTTAAGAGGGAATAGGTTAATATAGTAAGGAAGGCAATGGAATAGGGGAGGGAAGAGAGGGGAATAGGGTAGGGGATTGGGCCTCCGGTAAACTCACTCACTCGACGAAACACAGCGCAAGTGCTGTTTCACGCCGGTTTTCTGTGAGAACGTGGTATTTCTCCGGTCGAGCCGGCCCATTCGTGCCGAAGCATGGCTCTCCCACGTATATGGTTATATTATTGTACACAGACAAAAAAAACACAATTTGATCGCGTCGTGATAACGTTTAGAAAATTTATTTTAGCGTCCCAGTCTTTCTTGACAAACTGCACGTCATATAATTTTATACTGTGTGTGCGCAAAAACAAAATGTCCAGTAGTTTTTGCATCAAGCAGGAAAAGTATTATACAGAGTGTAACAAAAATAAGTGATAATAATTTAGGGTGTGTACGTGTTCCTTGTAGAGAGTTCACTGTCAAAGTAGCAGCGCTGAAAGACCAAATTTTTTTTTTTCACTTTTGTATGGGCTAGCACCTCAGCGCCACGAGTTTCTCCATGCAAAAGTGAAAAAAATGTTGGTCTTTCAGCGCTGCTACTTTCACAGTGAACTCTCTACAAGGAACACGTACACACCCTAAATTATTATCACTTATTTTTGTTACACCTTCTATACATAAATACATATTTCCCTTTTTAGAATTTTTGAAAAAAAAAATACAGATTAGAATTTTATACAGACATGAATACAGATTAGAAAAAAATGTTTGAAAATAAGAGGCTTACAATTATTTGGCTGTGTTTAATTTACAGTTTTCCTCAATACAGAATTTATAATACAAAAAATACTCTGTAAGTGATTAATAAGGCACGTGTAAAGGATTCCAATAAACAGTAATAAATAATATCTTATATTATCTTTAAACGAGCAATTCTTATATATGTCGTAGGATGATTTGATAAATCCGTGTTTTCGCGAAATCCCTAGAATTTTCGCAAAAATTCGATTTATCAAATCATCCTACGACATCGTAGGATGATTTGATATTTCATTATTTCATATTTCATAGAAAATTCTAGGGATTTCGCGAAAACACGGATTTATCAAATCATCCTACGACATATATATATATATATATATATATATATATATATACACATCGTATTCCATAAAAACTGCATCGTATTCCCTCAACTTCGACTCAAAGTGTCTTCATACATAATTTCTTCATTGTTAGCGGTTTAAATGTCTAATCACAATGCCGAATTTCCGCGGCGGAAATTCGGCATGATTACGTCAGCAAAATCAAACGCATATAATATTATATATATATATATATATATATATACATCGTATTCCATAAAAACTGCATCGTATTCCCTCAACTTCGACTCAAAGTGTCTTCATACATAATTTCTTCATTGTTAGCGGTTTAAATGTCTAATCACAATGCCGAATTTCCGCGGCGGAAATTCGGCATGATTACGTCAGCAAAATCAAACGCATATAATATAAGTTCTATAACGCGACGGAATTTCGGCATGGTGTGTCTTCGGTAATTTAAAATACATTGCAGGCGGAATCAAGCCGAACTTCCGCCGCGGAAATTTAGCAGAGTGTGTTTAGACACTTAGCAAGAAGAGGTAACAGATAGACTGACAGACAGACATAATATTGACAGACACACTTTCACATATTAATAAGTACCTTTTTTATGAGATAAGGGGGCAAATGAGCAAACGGGTCACCTGATAGAAAGCAACTTCCGTCGTCCATGGACACTCGGAACATCAGAAGAGCTGCAGGTGCGTTGCCGGCCTTTTAAGAGCGAATAGGGTAATAAGTTAGGGGAGGGTAAGGAATGGAATAGGGGAGGGTAGGGAAGGGAATAGGGTAGGGGATTGGGCCTCCGGTAAACTCACTCACTCGGCGAAACACAGCGCAAGCGCTGTTTCACGCCGGTTTTTTGTGAGCCCGTGGTATATCTCCGGTCGAGCCGGCCCTTCCGTGCCAAAATATGGCTCTTCCACGTATTAGTGTACCACGTACCTATAGACTTTAACACAGTATAAGTATGGATTTATACCTTTGTTACACAGAAATAACTCGTTAAGGGTTAACAGAAATAACGACGCCGCAGAAACGATAAACAGCGATTGTATTTACTTTTAATAATTAAAAAACACAATCGTTACCGCGCCGCATCGACGCCGGGTAAAATATACACGGCCTTATTAATTGTATTAGCCATTTTCATTACATTGAGCCATTTTTCATACTATAATAAACATTTACCTTCATAAACTGTTGCATAGCTATTATCGCGACGATCGAATGGAGAAATTGCGTAAGGAAATAAATTTAACACACCCCACTGGGTGCGGTGTTGCCAGACTTCGGCACGGTGTTTGTGTGTGTGCGACTAGACGTATGCGTTATATATATTATTTAATGCGGCAGTCTCCGACTGCCACACGTATTTTTCTATATTATATTTAAAGCATATAAAAATATATATAACTGGTCGACCCAGCAAACATTTCGGGTATTGTTGACTGATTTCCGTACCTACTCGATAAGCACATTTTTTTTTATCACAATCGGCTCTGTGGTCACGGAGGAGTTTGTCGAAAACATCTTATTTGTCAACAAAATCGGTACAGCTATTAAATGATGAGACATACAGAGAAACACTTTCCCAATTATTATAATAAGAATGGATCATGAAAATAAAAATTTATCCTTTTTTACAGCAATCTAAATTCCTAAGTATCGTCAATAATGTCCCCAATTCTTATTTGTCTTTTTATTTATATTTTGAAGGCTCCCGTAATAATCCTTCGGTTGCCAATTTGTATGCAGCGCGCGGCGTCTCCCGATAGATTTCGTTTCTTACGTTATTAATATTGAACCTTATTTTTTCATTAAATCCCTCCGCTGTTTCATTTATCTCGGCGGGTCCGTCTGGGAATGATTGGAGAGGAATTAAAGAAAACTCTAGCTAATGATAAAAATCTGAAAGATATCAATGTACTTATATTGATATCACACACACTGAACACATCTGAAAAATATACCCACAAGCTATTTAAACATCAACTCCGTTTTTTTTATGAGATAAGGGGGAAAACGAGCAAACGGGTCTCCTGATGGGAAACAACTTCCATCGCCACTTCATAGACACGCGCAGCATCAGAAGAGCTGCAGGTGCGTTGCCGGCCTTGAGGGAATAGGGTAGGGAAGGGAATAGGGGAGGGTAGGGAAGGAATTAGGGGAGAGAAGGAAATAGGGGAGGGTAGGGAAGGGAAAAGGGGATTGGGCCTCCGGTAAACTCACTCACTCGGCGAAATATTTACGCTGATTTTCTGTGAGCCCGTGGTGTTTCTCCGGTCGAGCCGGCCCATTCGTGCCAAAGCATGTCTCTCCCACGTAAAAATTCACCAAAATTAGTTTATTGCGCCGGAACTACACATTTTTCCTGGTAAAATATGATTGGAAAAACGGTACGGTTAGACTTATGGTTCCCACGCTATAACCGAATTTGGACACATCATCTAGTAGAGATATATAATTTTCCAATGAAGTCTGACATTAGCATAATTATAATACTGCCTTGCATCCCAAAGTGTACGGTTCTAGCATGTCAGGAGAATTTTGGAGCAGGCAACATCTTGTAAATTATAATTGAAACGTTAAAATATTCGCCCAAAACATAGCTTCAGAAAGTTAATCGCAAAGTGAATTTATAATGTAGGGCTAATTGAAAGCTTTTTTGTAACAAAGGCGGGGTTTTCGACGGACAAAGTCATAATTTCATCTGCTTATGCCCAAGTGGCTGACACAAAAGTGAGTCCTTGCGAATTCTTCATAATGAGTCGTTTAGGAAATCGTGTCAGGGTCGCTGTCTGTAGCCTTTGACGCCAATTAAAAATTGCTTCATATTTTATGACAGCATTTTGTGTAAAATGTTTTAACTGTGAACAATCAGTAACTTTTTACCTTTTTTTTATGTGATAAGGGGGCAAACGAGCAAACGGCTCACCTGATGGAAATCAACTTCCGTCGCCCATGCACACTCGCAGCATCAGAAGAGCTACAGGTGCGTTGCCGGCCTTTTAAGAGGGAATAGGGGAGGGTAGAGATGGGAAGGGAATAGGGTAGGGTAGGGAAGGGAATAGGGTAGGGGATTGGGCCTCCGGTAAACTCACTCACTCGGCGAAACACAGCGCAAGCGCTGTTTCACGCCGGTTTTCTGTAAGAACGTGGTATTTCTCGAGCCGGCCCATTCGTGCCGAAGCATGGCTCTCCCACGTATAAAACTGTCACTTATCTTTATTTACAATAAGTAATTAGTTATTTCTTTGTTCTTTCTTTTTTTCTGTCTATTATTTTTACTGTTGTAGTCATAATTATTTATTGTTTATCCCTGCATGTTATGTTGCGAAGTCACTCTTTGGCCCCTGCAGAATACCAGTGCAGCGGGCTTGCTTGCTGCGTGTAGCTGAGCTGGGGCCAATTTTTGACATCACATAACATATACCTATAATTTTAATTGTATATAGCTTAAGTCCTTTTTACTTTTTTATTTTATATTCTGTATAATATGTTGTGTGTTGAAAAAAATGAACGTATTCCATTCTATTCTATTCTTTTATACTTTGTTTCAATTTTTTTTGATGTATTGATGTAACTTTTAACAAAAATTTGAACTTGACCAGGTAATTAATGTTATGTTTATGATATTGTGGAGATTACTTGACACTTTTTCTAGCATTATAGCTATCTATTTTACAGAGTATTTAAAGTAAACTAAGAAAATAAAATAATTTGTTATTAAAATAGAAACAATCAGGCAGATCAAAATTAATCAAAATCAAAACTGTTTTATTTCTGAATAAATTTAAAATAAATATTTTCTTTATTAACATTAATATTGAAATCCTCCAACGTTTTCAATCAAAACTTATTCGTATGATAACAGACGCACCTTGGTATATAACCAACAAACATCTCAGAAAGACTAAAATCTTACGCCAAGCGTATTGAAAATCACCCAAACCCACTAGCAAACCGTCTAATGCAAAATCAGACAAAAACTTTTAATGGAATAAAGAGGAAACCACCCTAAGATTTATTATAGAAAATATAAATATTGAACTAGTCAAAGGGCTAGAATCTAGACCAGGCAGATTGCAAGAAAATAAAAGCCTTAAAAAAATATTTTCAGAATGCCTACATGGTGCCTACCACCGGTTCGGGAACTATAACCCCGCCGAGAAAAACCGGCGTAAGAAACTCGCACGGGGCCCACTTTTTACCAAAAAAGTGAGAAAAATTAATATTTTTTAAATAACAATGTTGTAACTTAATTTGATAATTATGGGTTTTATTTAAGATCAATTAACATAATATTATTGTCCATATATGATAGAAATGTAAACACTAAAATACTATCTAAAATATACAGATATATTATATATACAAACTATAAATATAAAACTATAAAAAGAAAAACTTGCCCAAGTCGTCCCCATCTGGCAGAGTGCCCAGCAAGCTGACAGCATTGCTACGTTGGATGGCAATTGCTATCCGCTGTGCCAGGTAGCTCCCAGCTCTGGGGTCTCGGGTGGCTTCAACAAGCTTCTTAGATATTCCTCTAAAAAGCATATGTGCCCCCGGACCCCATGCGCCTAGAGTTTCCACCCCAAACGGTTCAAATATAAGGTCTCCGCTGAGGTTCTCATATTTGCGCCGCTTGAGGTTCTCTGCTTGGTTTGCGGCTGCGCCCGCACAGCTCGAGGTGCTCTGAATATGGGACGAGGCGAATGTGTCGACACAAGTAGCGTCCCACACAAGGGCCCGACCCACATTCCAGGGCACCAGTGTCATTCCATCGGGTCTCTTGCCATCGTCGCGCGCCAAACCGGAGGGCTCCAGTATCGCTGGCACGCCGGCAGTGACAAGAGCCCGACGAATGAGGTCATTCAGGTTGTGATGCCGTGAAAAGCGTCCGGCACTTCGCGAGCAGCACAACCCGTGGTGACCATAGCTGTCAACGCGCGCGCCGCAAACACACTGATGGGGGACGACATGGAGGACACCAAGACGCAGGGCAGTGGCAAGACGGAATGTATTACGGTCCAGCAATGTTCCTGTGTTTTTAGATGGCAGTGCCTGCAGCCAAGCTCCCGACTCCCACCTCTCCACGGCCAAAAGTCGAGCCCGTTCTACGGCGCTGGTAGACGTGTTAAACAGTTTATTACGCACCAGTTCGCAGATGGGCTCGTCCCAGAGCCTTTGGGAAGATGTGTTCTTGGGAACCTCGCTGCCGGCACTAGCAATGTCCCAGGCATCCTTGGCCTCGTCCGCAAAGGGAATGACGAATAGGCAAGATGAGGGCTCTAAGATTTTGGCTATTACTGCGCGATTTGCGTGGACCGAGGACAAGAACGCCGGTAAAGCTGTGTCCGATGTTTTTCGTATTCCCAGGCCACCGAACCTTACTGGTAGTGTAGCTTGGGTCCAGGAACGTTCATCAAATTTTATGTTTAAAATTGTGGAAAGCGTATGCTTTAGGGTGTCATCTAAGCTATGGAGAAGTTCTGGGAACTTCCAGAGCTGACAACACCGCAAAGCATACGTAAATTTTGGAACGAATAAACAATATCGAATCAGAGTAAATGCCATGTGACTGTTAATTTGGAGAAGACGATCTAAACTTTCACTAAAATTCCGTGTTTTTTCATTTATATAGTCCGGAAAAGAATCGGCTAGAACAGGTGAACCCAAGAGAAAAAGTGCACTCTTCTCAATCACTGATAATTCTGGGGCGACGGCCTTGAAACTGGATATTATCTCATCTCTATCCCCACAATCATCAGGGACAAAAAGTTCACACTTCCCCAGGTTCAAATCTAGGCCTATAATTTTGAATTCGCGAATCAGAGTCTGAAAATCCGAAAGAACTGTAGATGCGTCGCTGGCAAGGGTCCCGTCATCTAGATACCACACGTTGAATTTGGAATTTAGGAGTTCGATGACCGGGTGAATAGCTAGACTGAAAATTGCCGGACCTAGAGGGTCGCCCTGTTGACAGCCAACTTCAGACTGGATTAAGTGGTTCTGGTAAATGAGTTTAGTGGGATCTCGGTAGCACTGTAACATGAAGGGTAAAATGGTGGGGGCTTTGGTTTTTATCTGTGTTAACATGGCGACCCTGTCTACAGAATTGAAAGCGTTTGAAACATCCACCTTTAAATATATACTATTTTTTGAATTTTGAACATGAGTGCGAAAAGAGTGAACGGCTGCCTCACAGCCACCTTTGCAGGCGAAACCAAGTTGCTTGGGTTGGAAATATGATGACAGAGATTTTATGGACCTGCAGGCTATCTTGGCAGTGAGGCGCCGGTATGTTGAGCCGACAGCGATCGGTCGTAACTAACTGTAACTTAATTTTATATACAATATCAACAATCAACATACATAATTGTAAGTCATATAATAATGTAGAAGTAGCCTTGCAAGAAGCCATCCAAAATGTGCCATCGGATAAACGTTAACGGGTATTATTTATTAATCTCTTCAATTATGTAAGGATCTTTTTATAATATACTAATTATTAATCTAAAGATCATCTTGGTATCAGTAGATAATGTAATTTTATATTATCTCTGATGTATACAGAGAATGAAAGAGAACATTAAATATAATGTTAATAAACCAACCTTAACTTAATCCAGATCAGCTTAACCGATTTTACGTATATTATTTACCTTTTCCCTGAGCATATTAAACGCTACATAACCTCGTCCAAGCAAATTGATAAGCTGTCAGTTTTGAACCCCCCTCCCTCCCCCTGCCTATGTTTCGACCGGCACTGTTCTTGACACATCTGCAGGGTAAATTCGGAAGATATTTCCTTGAAGTGTGTTACTACGTTAGATAAATAAGTAAATTGTTGCTATTGCTACTTTTGTTTTTGTAATGGTGTGCTGTAGTCTTTCGTAATATAGTATCTTCTTTAACAGATAAACATGCCTACATAATTTAAAATAATATATGTAGAGTTTACTTTCTCTACATATACCAGTCAGCTTTGTCCGTAGATTACCGTAAATTACTTATCTATAAGCACTAATATAGTTAATTATCATTAGTGCTTATAGATAAGATTAATAATAATTGATTAATAGAATGGCATGCCGCGTCAGTGGTCTAGCGGTTAAGAGCGTGGCTCTCGACTCGGAGGTCGTGAATTCGATTCCCGCGTTGGAAACATGTTATTTCCAAGTTTGGTTAGGACAATGCAGGCTGATCACCTGATTGTCTGACAAGTAAGATGATCCATGCGTCGGATCGCATGTAAAAAGTCGGTCCTGCGCCTTATCTCTCGCCAGTCGTGTCTGGGTTATGAGAGTGAAGGAATAGAGAGTGGTCTAGTGTACTGCGCACACACGTGAGCACTATAAACCACGTACCTGGCCTGGTTACAATGAAACTGGCCACCGTCACCGAAATCGGTGTGATGAATATTATTAACAGAATGGCTATTGGACTAAAGGTTTCAGCTTCACGCTGGTTTTTCAATTAATAACGCTGAAAATTCTTTTAACTTCATGTGTAATTTGTTAAACAGGTAAGTAAAAAGTTATACTAAAGTCCGGTTTGAGAGTAACTCGGTCGTTGAACTGTATTTGCTCGTATTTCATAGGTACACACATCTTTTTGTATCTCCTTTCTACACACTCGTTATTTTCGTTCGCGTGAAAGAGACAAAAAAAAGGACAAAGAGAGCTACAGTTCAACGGGTCAATGAACTAATTACTCTCTGGCGATAGAACTTTAGATAAAGCTAACCAACTGAAACTATAATAGTATCTTATTAGTCCCTAGGTCTTGCTTAACGAAAACTCTCAATTAGGTGCTAATCGAAGCGTTAGTGTTCTCCGGCGGATAATTACCGCTACCTACTACGCGGTGATTCAAGGCGACAGCGACCTTTCGTACATCGCTCCTATACCAAGGTCAATGACCGCTGATGCCAAACTTCCCCATTTTGACTATACTCAATTCAATAAATACTTAACTCAATTTACTAATAAAATATTAACATGGAAAAATCAATGTTGAAAATAGCAGAAAATAAAAAAGTGAAATTGTTAAGTTTTAAATTATCCAAAGTTAAGCTGACTTTGTTCAATCATAACAAAAATTAATTAAAACTGTAAAATCTCGAGAGAGAACGTTACTTTACATTCAATACAAAAATAATATTTATTTTCACAGCACAATATTTTGTAGGGTAAAGAATTAGTAATATATAAAAAATGAACTAAAATATATTCATTGTAAAATTGGGCTGTAAATCCCTTCTGGGTTAGCGATGAGGAGCCCAAAAGTTTCGCTCTGTCCGTCTGTCTGTCCTACTCTTGTTACCCTTCAATAACAGCTTTGCCCCATAAAGTTAGTATACCTAGCGGAATAGAGCAACAGTCTCTAGCTGTCAAAGGAAATGAACTTGATTTACATCTGTGCGTAAAAATATGTGTACGTATACAGTTTACACAAGCATCTTTCTATGGGATTAAATTGTCAACGTGCCGATAAGTGCCGACTGGACGTCAAAAAAAGAGTTATGCTGTCTTGTATCACACGTCTCTTTTTACCACGCAGTGTTACTGATAGTGACATCTCGCTTGCTCAGGCCTTTGTTTCTCTATTCCGTTAGGTATATTAACAACTTTATGCTTTGCCCATACCAATGTTTTGAATGAGAGATTGGGTCTATCTGTGTATTACCATGACGTATCTTTATCAGTGTCAGTCAGATTCGAATGGAAGGCATAAAAGATAATAGTTTAGGTCTAAGTCATAAAAATAATTCCTTGCTGAACCAGCGCTAAAAATTCCTAATGAAGATTCCACAGATTTGAAGTCAACAAATTATTTTAGTAAAGTTTGGTTACCCTGCATACGTGGGAGAGCCATGCTTCGGCACGAATGCGCCGGCTCGACCGGAGAAATACCACGTTCTCACAGAAAACTGGCTTGAAACAGCGCTTGCGCTGTGTTTCGCCGAGTGAGTGAGTTTACCGGAGGCCCAATCCCTTACCCTATTCCCTTCCCTACCCTGCCCTATTCCCTTCCCTTCCCTACCCTCCCCTATTACCCTATTCCCTCTTAAAAGGCAGGCAACGCACATGCAGCTCTTCTGATGCTGCGAGTGTCCATGGGCGACGGAAGTTGTTTTCCATCAGGTGACCCGTTTGCTCGTTTGCCCCCCTTACTTCATAAAAAAAACCCTGCGTTAAGTTTCACACAACTGACGATAGTTAGAAGAATTTGCTTCTATAATAATAATAATATTGAAACTCAAGCCATATAATAATGTAAGTATATATTTTTAGCTGTTAAGATGCATTTTTCCAAATTATGCATATTATTCACTTCTTCATAGCTGAAATCATAAGGTATCAATTAAAACTCAAGCTAAATTGTAACAGTTTATAATACATTTTTCCAAATCATTCATTCCAGCCAACTACCGAAAAATATAACATATTTTAACTTCCACAATTGAAAGTCAATTCAAATGCTTACAATTTAAGGTGCATTTTTCGTAATTCTCGTATGCACCTCCACGCTTCATCGGTATGCGAAGAAACTGCGCACCCCGGAGACATTTACAATTCCTTCTATCAGTTTCGTTTGCAACATTCTGTATCTTTCCGAAAATTTATTCGAAAATTTCACGAAATTCCGTAAGTATCGAGATCGCAACTCGGACGGAGCGATTTTATCTCTAAATATTGCACTGAAGGAATATGTTATGGCATATGGCATACCAAATAAAACTATTGGCAATCTTATATTTAAACTTTTTATACTGATAAACTTTATTACGTGTCTACATACCCATCTTACTTAAAAAATCGAGGAAAGCAATTATTATATTTGGTAATTTTGGATTAGTTAAAATAACAGCTGCACACAATATGAACAGAATTACTCACACTAAAATGCATGTTATATAACCTCTGTGAAGCTATCTAGTATCAATACTAGTAGAACTATATACCCAAGTCACAGAACTAAACTTAATCAAATCGCACGGAAACAAATAAAACTCCATGCCAAATACATAATATATTGTTTCAACTCCAGCGTTATTGGCATAAAAATCGTATATGGGTAATAAATAGTATTTTATTTACAAACTTTTGTCGAAGTCGGCCATCTTGTTTCGGAAAATTTGGCGGGAACATTACACCGGTTTATATAACCTGTTATAAATCACATAAAGGATCAACGATATATTGCTATGGCGTAAAGTTTGCTTTAGAGGGAATAGAGCGTCATGTACTGGTATGTTTTTGATTCCTTGAAGTACTCCTATACTGCAATATATCCATACTGATATTATGAATGCGTAAATCTGTTTGTCTATTGTTTGCTGTTTGGCATGGAGAAACTTGGAGTCCCGAAAAGGACATAGGATACATTTATCCTATGTCCTTTTCTATTACACGTTTTACCGTACATTAAAAATGTACGGTAAAACGTGTAATACATTTTTAGATAAATTTAGGTAAGTAAGTAGTACGGTGAAGGAAAACATCGTGAGGAAACCCGCACATAGTTGGTCCCAGACGTATTGACTAATAATTATTATTCTTTCTTCTTGGCCAACTATGTTGCGAGAATTCCGTATGTGCTTGGGCAACTTGTCCTGTCCCAGGCAATACAGTATTTGAATAGTGGTTACTTCGCTCTGAAAATACTGTATAAATCATCCATAACGGATGTAAAGGCCTGAGTGCGGCAGTTACAGAATCTGCGTTAATAATGTATTGAAATTAAGTACTACGATCTAGTTACAGCTCTGACATTTTGTTAAACTATACAAAAAATACAGTATGTATTGTATACGTATGTGATGTGTTACGTAGAGTTGGCATAAAAGCCTATTAGCAGTAAATCCACGCGATACGCATACTAGGGGAGCATAAGTTATCCGGTATCTTATCTAATATCTACACAACCTCTTTGTTGAGACAGTCAAAATGAATTTAATTGTTTTTATTGGATAGGCTTTTTAAGGAATCTGATTACCCAATAACAAACAAGGCACACTCAGAATTTCAAAATTTAAATTAATTTTTGTGTGCTCTCTGGGCCATGGCAGAGTAGACAGAATTAAGCGCCCTACTCACATATCTGCCGCAGGGGCAATCTAGGGTGTAGGAGTGGGGATGACCCTTAATTGCATCCTTAATTGAGATGTGTGTAGGTATGCAGGGGCAATTTAGAGGATTGGCCCTGCGGCAGGGCGGCAGGGGCGCGAGACCATCCTTGATCCCTAAGTCGTCCCTGCCGTCGCTGCGTGTGTAGCGCAATTGGAGCAATTTCTCAGTCAGTTTCAACAAGTCTCAGGAATCATTGTTGACATCAATTGTGGTGATATGATACAACTAAATTTCAAATCCTCGTAGGTTTGTCCACTGGCCAAAAACCGGAGCGTAGCAATTAATCGTTCTCTAGCGCTTACGGCATTCCGCATCAATGTATTTTTTTTTCTATAAATGGTGCCACCATTGCAAGAAGCTCTTCAAAAGAGTCAAAATCCATCAAAAGTTATTGAAGTCATCTACTTCCCGTTCTTTTATAATATTCATGTGCCATAACTCACTTCTTTTCAGTAGCCATTTCTTCACCCAGTATCTCCTTTTCCTTTTTTTTGAGGTAGCGCCACAGAAAGCACCAAGGCTACTACAATCTTTTGATTGGTCGATAATACGGGTGCCATTCTCAAAACGTGTGCTCAGCTCAGCTTCACGGAAACACTGCACGGCAGGCAAGTGTGTAGAGATACTCCCGATATCACCACAACCGCCATGCACCCTAGATTGCCCCTACGGCAGGTGTGTGAGTAGCGCTCTTTATAGAGTATGCCGACTTAGAACTGATGTTGAAATTTTTAAATTTGACGTATTATGACGAAAATCGTCGCTAGGGTTGTTAACTTCTTACCTAAGAATTTAAAACTATGACATATTCGCTGGACGTGTTCCTCTTTGGTCGTATTGTTGTTCGTGTTTTGGCACATGCGATTAAAATTGTCAGAATCCAATTTTAAAATCTTTATTTTAAATATTTAAAAATAAATTATATCAGCCAGCGCGGGGCACATTCCGTTCATAATCCTAGTGAAACCCGACGAATTTGACAGATATTGAAACCTGTCCGTTTCTTTGCAGTCGAACTACTGGTAGTTATGTCTATTGTGGCCATGGTTTTTTATGCACTAGTTGACGCCCGCAAGTCCGTTGCGCAAAAAATAGTCTATCACGCGTGAACTGTACATTTTTACAGGATAAAAAGTATCCTAAGTCCTTTCCCGGGACTCAAAGTATCTCCATACCTAATTTCCGCAAAATCGGTTCAGCGGTTTGGGTGTTAAGAGGTAATAGACAGACAGATAAACATACACACTTTCGCATTAATAATATAATTATTACGGATATTATAAATGCTAAAGTATGGATTACAATACCGGAAATGTAAAAGAACGTTTGTCGGCTCTGCTGGCAATATTCATTTAACTACATGCTATAATAATGTTACGTGCTAGGGTTCGAGGATTTGGAGAGAAAGACCTGGTGACTCTCTTGAAGACTTTATTAACACTGCACTAAACACTAGGTCACAACACTTAGCACTAAGTCCAAACACTAATCACTAGGTCCAATCACTAAGCACTATCACTGTCCTAGGTCGTAGCCAAGTCGCAGGTTTCACTGTTTCACTCACTATTGATCACTTGTTGTCGCCTCGAAGATCGCTCAGATCGAACTGACTCGCCGGGCCTGCCTGCGGCTTTTTATATGGCGAGATGAATTCCAGAAAGTTCCCGATTCACGTAAACAAGTAAACAACCGTGGGAACTTTCTAGGAGGCTCGAGCATGTACCACAATAAACGTAAACAACTAAACACGTAAACAAACATTGGACCTTTCTAGAAGGTTCGAATATGTACTTGCGCACCTCATGCCATCTAGTATTGAGTAGGGGATTTATGTTACCTGTGCTCCCTCGGTAAGTTTCGCTGGTTTGTCGCTAGATGGCACCACGTGTCCGTATACCATGTACCGTAACAATAATATTACGATGATGATAATAACAGTATAACAGTGGAGAACCTTTTATATGGTCATAACTGAAATATTTTTACGTATCAAGTTGATGCGAGACACGGGAAAGCACTCACTGGTATATGGATTGTTTTATGAATTATTTGTTATTTTATTTCGCTGTAAATTGTAGAAATACGAGTATTTTCTGTTATGGTAGAATTTCAAAGTATTGCTAGTGCATTTGCATACAAAGTGTGAAATATTTTACTTTAACTCCCAATATTGTAGAGGTGTGTATGTGTTCCTTGTATAGAGTTTATTGTGTAAGTAGCAGAGCTGAAAAAGTTACTTTTTAGGGTTCCGTACCCAAAGGGTAAAAACGGGACCCTATTAGTGAGACTTCGATGTCTGTCCGTCTGTCCGTCTATCTCCAGGCTGTAACTCAAGAACCGCTTCAGCTAGACTTCTGAAATTTTCACAGATTGTGTATATCTCTTGCCGCTATAACAACAAATACTGAAAACAAAATAAAATTAATATTTCAGGGGGGCTCCCATAGAACAAACCTGATTTTTTTTGGCCTTTTTTGCTCTATATCAATAATGGCAACCGGTAGGTACTTGAATTTTTGTCAAAGTTCTTAGTTATATCTGTTCTTTAATATTTAATAATAATATTAAAATAAAATAAAAAATTGAGGGCTCCCATACAAAAAACCCAACTTTGGCTTAATTTTGCTCTATACTGGTACGGAACCCTTCGTGCGCGAGTCTAACTCGCACTTGGCCGATTGTTATATTTAACGAGCTTTTGCCCGCGGCTTCGCTCGCGTTAAGAAGGATTATTATATACAAGCTTTGCTCGCGTTAAGAAGGATTATTATATACAATCTTTCATCCCCTATTTTAACCCCTTGGAGTTGGAATTGATCAAAATCCTTTCTTAGCGGATGCCTACGTCTTATCATCTACCTGCAAGCCAAATTTCAGCCCGATACGTCCAGTGGTTTGGGCTGTGCGTTGATAGATCACTATGTCAATCAGTCAGTCAGTCACCCTTGGGTTTTATATATATAGATGGGGAAATTTATATTACTTTTCGGTATCATATATACCTAATATATCATAATATATGTACTCTTTCAGTTTCATATTGTTCAGTTCGCTGTCACTTTCATATTGAACTCTATGGAACACATACACACACTAAAGTCACTGTTCGTTTTTCGTTACACCCTGTAGAGAATATAGAGAATTAACATATTAAGCGTTTGCTGACATAAATTTGACTACGACTATATGTCAATACCATACTTTTAGGTCGGCGGATGGCGATTCTATAGAAAAGCGATGAAAAAAACGTGTTGGCTAAACCCTCCAACTACAAGGATTACAAAGGCCTACCTTTAACTGCTGCAAAGTGTACAGTTCTTTCGAGAAACCCTATAGCGCGAACACCTTATACAGGGTGTAACAAAAATAAGTGATAATACTTTAGGATGTGTACATGTTCCTTGAAGAGAGTTCACTGTGAAAGTAGCAGCGCTGAAAGACCAACATTTTTTTCACTTTTTTATGGGGAAACTCGTGACGCTCGGGCCCTTGCCCAAACAAAAGTTAAAAAAAATTCGTCCTTCAGAGCTGCTACTTTCACAGTGAACTCTCTACAAAGAACACGTACACACCCTAAAGTATTATCACTTATTTTTGTTACACACTGTATAAAACGCTTGTCATAATGTCCCAGTGTTAAATCCGACCCCTTTCGCAATACAATAGGCAATCGTTCGTAAAAGTAGGAATAAGGGATTCGGCGCACGAACATGCAAATACTGACAACAGCTACTTTGTGTTTATAGCGGCGCTGAGAGAATAACAAGCGATCGAAATACTATGATCGAACTTCGACCGTGTTTGGATTTCAATATTGGAACGAAGTTCCTTATCGCGCGTTCGGCGTAAAGGAGGCTAGACAGAACGATATTTGACCTCGACACTTTTTTATTAGTACCTGCATGGTAGGGGCAGAGGGCGTTGATAGTATTCCTATGCGTCAACTAGATGGCGTTTTTTGAGAATAAACAGTGACGCGTTGTATTCCTGGGCGTCAATAGATGGCGTTTTTTTAATATATTTTTTTATTATAATGTATACAGGTTTTTTGAACATAAGAAATAACTTCGTTCCATTCGGGTGTCCCTTGACACCTCTCAAGTTTTTGTATATAGCTTATATTTAAGTACTTAATTCAACAGAATCAGCCAGGCTATCCAGCCGTGGAGTAGAGCAAGGCCTCAGAAGCGATTAATATGGAAGATCCTGGGAGAGGCTTTGTCCCGCTGCAGAGTAAAGAGCTCTGCAGTAGGGCAGTATAAGTTCAGAAAATAAAACTATAATAACTGCTGCACGCAGCTTCGCCCACCTAAATTAGGATTCCTGAGATGCAAACGCTTATTCCCTATTTTAACCCCTTATGGGTGTAAATAAAAACTTGTTCTCTTAGTGGTTTCCTGAAAATTCCTCCTTTTTTCGATGTATGCTTATCGGCAAGGTCTAAGAAGCGGCATATTTTTTTTCTTACCCGACGTAATGTAAATGGCAAAGTAAGGTTAGCCTAGCTTGTTATACAAATACATTTCTCACCCAACAATCAGAATCAGAAAATTACATTTTAAAACCCCATAGCAGATAGATAAAACTACAATATCGCGTACAATAACAAGAGCACTTTGTAACTCTTATCTGTGGACAATTTGCGCGAACTTTTATAATCCCAACTATCTGAGGATCAGATCTGCCTTCATTATTGGGGTCTTTGTTTAAGGAAACGACTTCCTTAGTGGCCTTACGAGGGTAAAATGGCCGCCCGCCCATTTCCGGTTTACAGAATTAGTATCCGCCGTATTATCGCGGTCGTATTCGGTAAGGGTTAGTTCACATCTAGGAAAATAAGGTATAGACCGCGCGCAACTTTATGAATGCTTGACGAAGATGATGGGGAATTATGGAAGATTTTTAAGTCCGTTTGGTGGGGCGAGAAGTAAACGGTGCAAGCATGAGGACATAATAATATCATTATTATAATATATTACTAGCTGCCCCGGCAAACGTTTCTTTGCCATATAAAGTATTTCGCCCATATTATTTTATTGAAGTGACTAAATAAGTATATCAACCATGGCAACGTCCATTGCTATCCCGTCGCACAAACAGTGGTCGCCGTCAGTCTCGAGTTGTAATAATTTACTATTATTTATTCAACAAATGCACTTATCAATATAAAAAGTACCCAGTAGCCGATTCTCAGACCCACTGCATATGCATATAAAATTTGGTTAAAATCAGTAAAGCCGTTTCGGAGGAGTACGCGGCCTAACATTATGACACGAGAATTTTATATTTAAGATGTTATTTTTGCAGTAGATCCTAAAAATTCTGAGTGCAAGGACAATAAATGTTCCCTTCAATTTCATTTATTGTACGTAACCCTACATTTTGCGGGAAAACTATGTCCCCTCTGGGACTTAAATATCTTTGTTCTTTTCAAAATCGGTGGGCCTTGTACAAAATAAAACTCATAGATAGTAAGGCAGACAAACTTTCGCATTAACAATATTAGTATGGAACTATAGTAACCAAGAAGTATTACTTAGTGCCCAAGTGAATCTGCAATGTTATTTGGACGCTGCTAAAGCATTCGTGTACTAACGTAAACTAATAAGTGAAATGAAATGAAATGAATTGAAAAATATTTATTTCTAAGTAAGTTAACAAAGTAAACACTTTTAGAACTTCAAAGTGAGAAACAAGTGATCAAAAAGTGATTCTTGTGGAACCTACGACTTGGCTACGACCTAGGACAGTGATAGTGCTTGGTGTTTGGACCTAGTGATTAGTGTTGGACTTAGAACTAGTGAATAAAGTCTTCAAGAGTGTCAGTATCTACAAAAGATTACGTATCGAGTTGTAAATGCAGTTATGTTATTTGGATCATTTAGAATAAAAAGTTTTGTGGGTGAGGACACACATATGCTTCACAGCGACCATTTAAATTTCCATAATTTCTGGACCCTTCGTGTGAACAGGCCCTTACTGTGTATTATCGCGATGGTATTGGTCCAACCTAACTGGCCGTTACAAGCCGCAAAGTATACCGGATTAGAAATAATTACTTGTTGACAGAATTAAATTAATATTTATTATTAAACTTAATGTTGCCCGTAAAGTTACTTAGGAAAGGTTCTTTTTTAGGGTTCCGTAGCCAAATGGCAAAAACGGAACCCTTTTAGATTCGTCATGTCTGTCTGTCTGTCTGTCCGTCCGTATGTCACAGCCACTTTTCTCTGAAACTTTAAGAGCTGTACTATTGAAACTTAGTAAGTAGATGTAGTTTGTGAACCGCATTAAGATTTTGATACAAAAATGGAAAAATTATTAAAAATTGTAGGGGTCCCCATAGGTACAACTGAAACAAAAAAAATTTTTTTTCATCTAATCTATGCGTGTATATCTATAGGTCTTAAAAAATCATATTGAGGTTTTTATTAATATTATTTTTCTCTAATCTGAATAGTTTGCGAGAGAGACTCTTCCAAAGTGGTTAAATGCCCCCCCCCCCCTCTAACTAGACCAAACTAGATTTAAAATAACAAATTAAAAGCCACGTCACAATCGATAAAATTATCCATGTGTTTTTTCCCACCATAGATTATATTATTTATATTATGCCTTTCTTGTCAAACTATTTTTTTTTTTTCTTTTGTATTTTAATTGGCAATAATCTTAGTTCTTATGCTTGTACATCTGTCACGTATCTTTATTTATAGTAAGTAAGTAATAAGTTATTTCTTTGTTCTTTCTTTTTTCTGTCTATTATTTTTTACTGTTGTAGCTGTTGTAGTCATAATTATTTATTGTTTATCCCTGCATGTTATGTTGTGAAGTCACTCTTTGGCCCCTGCAGAATACCAGTGCAGCAAGCTTGCTTGCTGAGTATAGCTGAGCTGGGGCCAATTTTTGACATCACATAACATATACCTATAATTATAATTGTACATAGCTTAAGTCCTTTTTACTTTTTATTTTCTATTCTGTATATGTTGTGTGTTGGAAAAAATAAACGTATTCTATTCTATTCTATTCTATTCTAACTTCTAAAGTACATAGCATGATAATTCTAAAAAAAATATATGATGTACATTACTATAAAAACTACCAACCACAATTGGTTTGAACGAGATCTAGCAAGTAGTTTTTTTATACGTCATAAATGGTTAACCTTTAATTTAACTTTCATTAAATCAACTGAAATATAAAACTAAATCAAAAACCTTTTAATTTCATAGAAATAAACCTTATTGCTGCTGCGGAACCCTTCATGGGCGGGTTCCAACTCGCACTTGGCTGGTTTTAAGCTATTGCTTTTATCACAGGTTTTGAGCACGGCGAAAAGTGGCTGTAGTTTAAAAATATGAACAGCAGGGCTAAAATGGTCACATTTAGAAATTCCTCTCAATCAATTCAGCATATGAATTGTCAAAACTGTCATAATATGATTCTCCAAAGCGACCATTTTAGCTCCGCTGGTTTGATTCCGCAAAAAATCTAAATAGGTTAGATTACAATAAAAGTTGAGCATTGCAGGATGATGATGATGATGATTGATGACAATTAAATATGCGTGGGAGGAACCTGGTACTTCCAAACCACTAGGATCTCATAACCACATAGTAGGTGCACAATCGGACTTTACTTATCTCGTAAATCGTGATCTTGTATCCTACTGCATACCAGAGTACTGGGATCTCATAACTGCACAAGGACTTTGCTCGTCTCATGATCTTGTACTAGTACCAGGATCCCATAACGTGCACAGTAATAAATCAGGCGGCCATCGGTGTGAAATGTGGCGTGAAGTCAAGAGGCAATCCCGTTCCCCGTATATTTACGGGAATATTATTATGACTCGCCAATTTTCCGGAAAATAAAATTCCGTGCCAGCAGCTCTGGTGATTGCGTCTCAATATTTACCGTCATCATCATCACTACGCCCCCACTTCTGGGGAGAATTCTTCGATTGAAGAAAAAAGGGTTCTCTGAAATGTGCTAACGAGAATCGTAACTCGTAAGAAAAAGTAATATTTACTTTTTAGAAAATATTAAATTATTAAATTTAGATTTTATTCAAATTCTAATCATGAAAATACTAGATGACGCCCGCAACTCCTTTGCGTCAAAACTCGTTAATCGCGCGGGAACCGTACATTTTTCCGGGACAACAAGTATCCTAATATGTCCTTTCCCGGGACTTGAAGTATCTCCATGCCAAATTTTAGGAAAATCGGTTCAGCGGTTTGGGCGTGAAGAGGTTACAGACAGACAGACAAACGGACAGACAGACAAACAGACACACTTTCGCATTTATAATATTAGTATGGATTCTTTTTCATACAGTAAAAAGTAAAATGCTGTATAAAATAGAATAAATCTTGGTCAACGCAATTATGTGTTACATACATATGCGGTGTAATATTGCATTGTTTATATACTTCAAGTTATTTACGTTTATTGTGTGTATGCGCCCGTTTTAAACAGCTTTAAATGAAGATTATCTACTTAATTATATTTTTTTATAATATAAACATTAAACATTCTTTGGTCACGGCTAGATCGACTTTGATACTGAGTGCTTAAGCGGAGTAGACCACAAGGAAGATGTGCTACATTTTATCGCAGAAAAATGCACAGTTCGCATAAAATTTGCGAGTATCAATTCCTGGGGAACAGCTATTTATTTTGTCCAATTAGCAGTTAGCACCATCCCAGACTAGACTAGCACAATACCTAACGGCCAGTCTACACGGCGCGTTGCGTCGACGCAGCGCTGCCGTTTGACGCATAGCCGGCCACACGGGTGCTGCGTCATCGCAGCGTTATTACGAAGCAGTCCTAACGTCAACACCGGGTACTGCTTCGTCTCGGGGGCTGCTGTCCGTCATGTGTGCGTTGCGCGCTGCTGCCACGACGCAGCGCGCCGTGTGAACAGCTCGGTTATTTTTATGTAAGGGTTGATTCAGACCGCAACGCGATGCGTAGATGTATTTTTAAATTTGTATGGATTTGACGCTTTTTCAATTGCGTTAGACGTCTTGCGAATCTGTCAAATCCATACTAATTTAGAAATGCATCTACGCGTCGCGATGCGGTCTGAATCAACCCTAAAACAACGCAACGACAGCGCTGCGTCGACGCAACGCCGACGCAACGCCCCGTGTGGACTGGCTCTAACATGTCTGTCCCTCGTTACTGTACGTGTGAGTCGAGCGTTGATTGCCTAGGGTTAAACTTCGGTTTAACTGAACCAAGATGCTAAATAGCGGCTATCACTAAACGCGTATATGTCAAGGCAATGTAGGTTACTGTAGTCCTGGCAGATTTTAGTTAAAGCCATGAATAAGCACTAAACTGTATTGAGAAAAATAGCACATTTTTTTTATATTACAATTATAATTAGGAAGTTTACTTCCTCATTTTAAATGGCTTAATAGGTTTACTTTCATATGATCACATGGATACTTAATATTATTATTTGAGAAAATTAAATATTGTAGTGTCATCAAGAAATGTTAGGTAAAAAATAAAAAATAAAAGGTCGGGCAAAACAAAGATATTTTGCACGCGAACTAAGCTTACAACATCCTGCGTTGTAGAGTAAATTTTTTACAGACTTCCTTTTTTATAGACAAAGGGAGGAAGTTCTATAATATTCCATTAACCAACTATTTATTATTCTATATAATCATGCTGATGCGTACAAAAATAATATACAGATTGAACATTTCTCAGTCGCAATTTCCAAGTTATGAGGTATGGCCGCCGAGGGAAATCTTTTATCGAGTTACGCCATTACCGAAACCCTGGGGCAGGCCTGTAGTGCATCGACAATGTAATAAATATTACTTTCGACTTATGTTCGCCTGGTACTTCGGAAGTTTCAACACAGAAACTGAGGCAGGTTCAGATAGACGATGTTACTCTCAACACCAATTTAAATTCTCTCTCTTCTTCACACATACATGTGTGTGTGATTTTTTTTAATCAAGCGTTGGCCCACCATACATTTCCACCACTGTATCTCCTATGTCGCCAGGATCGACAGCTGTATACAATGACGAAAACCCTTTGATATTATGATCTCAGGGAGCCCGAGGGACATGCTAAAACTGTCTTGGGACCCGCAACGAAATTAATCAGAAGAAAATAGGAGGAGTAGAAAGAATTCCAATTTCCCTCTCCAATCTCCATACAAAGCGATAGACAGCACAATGTTGTAATGACTGAAAGTCAAAGAACTTAAGGGGGAGCACCACGGATATAAGGTTAATAATAATTGTGACTCCTAAGCTAAAGCTTAGTTAATATTGGAGTTTGTTGTATTAGACTGTGTGTATTTTTTCAATTTATTTCGACGGAATTTTTGAGTTCTAGAAAAAGATTAAGGATAGTTTCTATCCCGAGCACAATATACGGAACTTTGGCGCAAAAAGTTGCGGACTGTAAAAAAAAAATCTGAATTCCAAATAAATTCTAGGTAATAAATAAGCCCACATTATTTTAAGGTGGCCATAAACGGGACAATTATCGTAACGATTTACCTCCTCGATGTTAAAATCGAACGACAAATTGTACGTGTGTAGCAATATCGCAAACGATTTTACGTTCAAAAGATCGATTGGACGATTTTCTTGACGATCGATCGAAACGACAGATTGTCCCGTGTATGGACACCTTAACAATTAAACTCCTTAAACGTTAACAATATAAAAATATTTACTATGATAAAAATTATTTTAAATAATTTTGTTAGCCTTCCCAATAACGTACTATCTTTCACATAATCCTATCTTTCACATTTTCAAGGAATTCAAGGCAGTTTTATATTTTATTTTACATTCTCGCTACAAGAACTTCAGTGTAACTTAATTAAAAATCTTAAAATTCTTCATAAAGCACCTGATATAAAAGGTTTTCGTAGTAGACCTTAGTCCAACTCCAGACTCCAGACTTTGATTCTTCTACTTTAATTCAACATTGATGACGTCTGTGGCTCAGTGGGAGCGTGTTGTCAGCCGGGGGTCTCATGCCGGGGGTCGCGGGTTCGAATCCCGCCAACGGAACAAAAGTTTTCTATGTTTTTGGGTCTTGGATGTGTATTAAATATGTGTATTGTGTATGGTAAAATAAAAATCTTAATTTTTTTTTATTTATTTATTTTATATCAGGCTACATAGGCCCATACAATATATACCTTAATGACTAACATACATATAAATTATATACACTTAATAATTACACTTTATCACGATGTTATCGGCGACGTGACGCGCGCTTCATTCCGGAGCCTCCCCCGGAACCTTATATATTATGTATAGTATTAAATGAGGGTCGAGCGCTTGGAGTCCCGCCACAAAGTGATTTTTAGCTCCTTTGTGCTGAGGGTCCCGACGCATTATCTACTGACCTTCGAGAAGGAGGAGTTCTGGCCGATTGGAGTCGTCTACAGGAGGTTCCGAGGACGACTTCCGAACACGTCGCGCCCCACGTCGCAGACAATACGTGTTTAGTGTTAGTGTTAGTTTTAGTATGTATGTTAGTTTATAAGGTATTTATAATATAGGCCAAGATGCCTGACTTATAAAAATAAATAAAAGTATTAAATAATTATATTTCCGTTGTCTGGTACCTGTAACACAAGTCCTTAAGTTCAGGTACATTAGCACGAGGCCAGACTGACGTGGTGTGAAGCGTCCATAGATATTATTATATTATTATTATTTATTAATGCGGCTTTATTCCTTGCTCGATCCTCTCAGATCAAAAAATGATATTTTAATGATCATCAAACCAAAGTATATTATAGTTACTTTCTGACCCCTGAAAAAAAGAGTAAGTTTGACGTGTCTGTCTGCCTGTGTGTCTGGCTGTGTGTGTGTCTGTCCGTGGCATCGTAGCATCCAAACGGCTGAACCAATTTTGATCTAGTTTTGCTGGCTTGATAGCTGACATTATCAAAAGTGTTCTTAGCTATAGTTAATCATCATCAGCCTGCTCAAAGCTGAGAATTTTTGAGATTTAGGTATTTAGAAATATTAAATAAGAGGTTGTTTTTAATATTCACAATTTAACTTTTAATTGTAGACTGTTTTTTTGTTTCTTGATTATGTATTTTATAAACTACAACAGAAAATGGACCAGAACGAACAAAGAAAAAAAGCTGCATCACATTTTAAAGAACATGATAGAATAGGGGTTTGCATCTCAGTTTTTAAAAGTTTCAAGGGAACTAAGAAAGTTTGTCATTCAATTTTCCCAGGTTCCCTGAAGAGCTTACAGTACTTTACTTTTAATATAATATTAACTTAACTTTTTAGTAAATTACTTGTAATAAAATTAAAATTTCTATTTGATCTCTAAAATAAAGTTAAAAATTAAACTAGTGTCTTCAGATTTGCGTATAGAAAAATTGTCTTATCTGGAATCTAAGAATTATTTTTATGTTATTATGTACCTATAGACGGAAAAGTAAAAAAAATATCCCTTATTTTGTTTTCTAATAACATTTACTGTTAACATAAGACAGATGCTATTATTATGTTTTAATAATAAAATTAATTGCTAAAGGTACAATTCCGTGCATCGGGACAGTCGTAAGCCGCGCGCGACCTACGACTGTCGTCGGTCGCTCGCGACAATAGTCATTGTATGAAAATGTATGGCACCGTTTCTAACTTTGACAGACGCGCGCGGCCGACGACAGTCGTAGGCCGCGCGTGGCTTACGATTGTCGCTATGCAAGGTATTGTACCTTAAGGGTCATATTGCAACGTGACGAGGCGATGCAATGCGTATGTACATATTTTAAAATGAGTCATTCAAAACAGATATTTATTAACTACACAAGAAGATACAAATTTAATTAACAGACTTGCCTATTCCAATTTTTAAAGGCTTATTCAAAAACACTCCGCTTCGTCAGGTTGCTGTATTAAACCAAAAATTTCATTTGAACAAAAAAATATCCATCGGGCGCCGAGATAAAAACAGAGGTTTTCATCTGTAAAAATCATAGTAAAAACATAATCCACACACATATGCTTCACAGCGACCATTTAAATTT
Source organism: Aricia agestis (assembly GCF_905147365.1). NCBI lineage: Eukaryota > Metazoa > Arthropoda > Insecta > Lepidoptera > Lycaenidae > Aricia > Aricia agestis. Next base: position 1,679,373 of record NC_056417.1, read on the forward strand.
CCATAATTTCTGGACCCTTCGTGTGAACAGGCCCTTACTGTGTATTATCGCGATGGTATTGGTCCAACCTAACTGGCCGTTACAAGCCGCAAAGTATACCGGATTAGAAATAATTACTTGTTGACAGAATTAAATTAATATTTATTATTAAACTTAATGTTGCCCGTAAAGTTACTTAGGAAAGGTTCTTTTTTAGGGTTCCGTAGCCAAATGGCAAAAACGGAACCCTTTTAGATTCGTCATGTCTGTCTGTCTGTCTGTCCGTCCGTATGTCACAGCCACTTTTCTCTGAAACTTTAAGAGCTGTACTATTGAAACTTAGTAAGTAGATGTAGTTTGTGAACCGCATTAAGATTTTGATACAAAAATGGAAAAATTATTAAAAATTGTAGGGGTCCCCATAGGTACAACTGAAACAAAAAAAATTTTTTTTCATCTAATCTATGCGTGTATATCTATAGGTCTTAAAAAATCATATTGAGGTTTTTATTAATATTATTTTTCTCTAATCTGAATAGTTTGCGAGAGAGACTCTTCCAAAGTGGTTAAATGCCCCCCCCCCCCTCTAACTAGACCAAACTAGATTTAAAATAACAAATTAAAAGCCACGTCACAATCGATAAAATTATCCATGTGTTTTTTCCCACCATAGATTATATTATTTATATTATGCCTTTCTTGTCAAACTATTTTTTTTTTTTCTTTTGTATTTTAATTGGCAATAATCTTAGTTCTTATGCTTGTACATCTGTCACGTATCTTTATTTATAGTAAGTAAGTAATAAGTTATTTCTTTGTTCTTTCTTTTTTCTGTCTATTATTTTTTACTGTTGTAGCTGTTGTAGTCATAATTATTTATTGTTTATCCCTGCATGTTATGTTGTGAAGTCACTCTTTGGCCCCTGCAGAATACCAGTGCAGCAAGCTTGCTTGCTGAGTATAGCTGAGCTGGGGCCAATTTTTGACATCACATAACATATACCTATAATTATAATTGTACATAGCTTAAGTCCTTTTTACTTTTTATTTTCTATTCTGTATATGTTGTGTGTTGGAAAAAATAAACGTATTCTATTCTATTCTATTCTATTCTAACTTCTAAAGTACATAGCATGATAATTCTAAAAAAAATATATGATGTACATTACTATAAAAACTACCAACCACAATTGGTTTGAACGAGATCTAGCAAGTAGTTTTTTTATACGTCATAAATGGTTAACCTTTAATTTAACTTTCATTAAATCAACTGAAATATAAAACTAAATCAAAAACCTTTTAATTTCATAGAAATAAACCTTATTGCTGCTGCGGAACCCTTCATGGGCGGGTTCCAACTCGCACTTGGCTGGTTTTAAGCTATTGCTTTTATCACAGGTTTTGAGCACGGCGAAAAGTGGCTGTAGTTTAAAAATATGAACAGCAGGGCTAAAATGGTCACATTTAGAAATTCCTCTCAATCAATTCAGCATATGAATTGTCAAAACTGTCATAATATGATTCTCCAAAGCGACCATTTTAGCTCCGCTGGTTTGATTCCGCAAAAAATCTAAATAGGTTAGATTACAATAAAAGTTGAGCATTGCAGGATGATGATGATGATGATTGATGACAATTAAATATGCGTGGGAGGAACCTGGTACTTCCAAACCACTAGGATCTCATAACCACATAGTAGGTGCACAATCGGACTTTACTTATCTCGTAAATCGTGATCTTGTATCCTACTGCATACCAGAGTACTGGGATCTCATAACTGCACAAGGACTTTGCTCGTCTCATGATCTTGTACTGGGGAGAATTCTTCGATTGAAGAAAAAAGGGTTCTCTGAAATGTGCTAACGAGAATCGTAACTCGTAAGAAAAAGTAATATTTACTTTTTAGAAAATATTAAATTATTAAATTTAGATTTTATTCAAATTCTAATCATGAAAATACTAGATGACGCCCGCAACTCCTTTGCGTCAAAACTCGTTAATCGCGCGGGAACCGTACATTTTTCCGGGACAACAAGTATCCTAATATGTCCTTTCCCGGGACTTGAAGTATCTCCATGCCAAATTTTAGGAAAATCGGTTCAGCGGTTTGGGCGTGAAGAGGTTACAGACAGACAGACAAACGGACAGACAGACAAACAGACACACTTTCGCATTTATAATATTAGTATGGATTCTTTTTCATACAGTAAAAAGTAAAATGCTGTATAAAATAGAATAAATCTTGGTCAACGCAATTATGTGTTACATACATATGCGGTGTAATATTGCATTGTTTATATACTTCAAGTTATTTACGTTTATTGTGTGTATGCGCCCGTTTTAAACAGCTTTAAATGAAGATTATCTACTTAATTATATTTTTTTATAATATAAACATTAAACATTCTTTGGTCACGGCTAGATCGACTTTGATACTGAGTGCTTAAGCGGAGTAGACCACAAGGAAGATGTGCTACATTTTATCGCAGAAAAATGCACAGTTCGCATAAAATTTGCGAGTATCAATTCCTGGGGAACAGCTATTTATTTTGTCCAATTAGCAGTTAGCACCATCCCAGACTAGACTAGCACAATACCTAACGGCCAGTCTACACGGCGCGTTGCGTCGACGCAGCGCTGCCGTTTGACGCATAGCCGGCCACACGGGTGCTGCGTCATCGCAGCGTTATTACGAAGCAGTCCTAACGTCAACACCGGGTACTGCTTCGTCTCGGGGGCTGCTGTCCGTCATGTGTGCGTTGCGCGCTGCTGCCACGACGCAGCGCGCCGTGTGAACAGCTCGGTTATTTTTATGTAAGGGTTGATTCAGACCGCAACGCGATGCGTAGATGTATTTTTAAATTTGTATGGATTTGACGCTTTTTCAATTGCGTTAGACGTCTTGCGAATCTGTCAAATCCATACTAATTTAGAAATGCATCTACGCGTCGCGATGCGGTCTGAATCAACCCTAAAACAACGCAACGACAGCGCTGCGTCGACGCAACGCCGACGCAACGCCCCGTGTGGACTGGCTCTAACATGTCTGTCCCTCGTTACTGTACGTGTGAGTCGAGCGTTGATTGCCTAGGGTTAAACTTCGGTTTAACTGAACCAAGATGCTAAATAGCGGCTATCACTAAACGCGTATATGTCAAGGCAATGTAGGTTACTGTAGTCCTGGCAGATTTTAGTTAAAGCCATGAATAAGCACTAAACTGTATTGAGAAAAATAGCACATTTTTTTTATATTACAATTATAATTAGGAAGTTTACTTCCTCATTTTAAATGGCTTAATAGGTTTACTTTCATATGATCACATGGATACTTAATATTATTATTTGAGAAAATTAAATATTGTAGTGTCATCAAGAAATGTTAGGTAAAAAATAAAAAATAAAAGGTCGGGCAAAACAAAGATATTTTGCACGCGAACTAAGCTTACAACATCCTGCGTTGTAGAGTAAATTTTTTACAGACTTCCTTTTTTATAGACAAAGGGAGGAAGTTCTATAATATTCCATTAACCAACTATTTATTATTCTATATAATCATGCTGATGCGTACAAAAATAATATACAGATTGAACATTTCTCAGTCGCAATTTCCAAGTTATGAGGTATGGCCGCCGAGGGAAATCTTTTATCGAGTTACGCCATTACCGAAACCCTGGGGCAGGCCTGTAGTGCATCGACAATGTAATAAATATTACTTTCGACTTATGTTCGCCTGGTACTTCGGAAGTTTCAACACAGAAACTGAGGCAGGTTCAGATAGACGATGTTACTCTCAACACCAATTTAAATTCTCTCTCTTCTTCACACATACATGTGTGTGTGATTTTTTTTAATCAAGCGTTGGCCCACCATACATTTCCACCACTGTATCTCCTATGTCGCCAGGATCGACAGCTGTATACAATGACGAAAACCCTTTGATATTATGATCTCAGGGAGCCCGAGGGACATGCTAAAACTGTCTTGGGACCCGCAACGAAATTAATCAGAAGAAAATAGGAGGAGTAGAAAGAATTCCAATTTCCCTCTCCAATCTCCATACAAAGCGATAGACAGCACAATGTTGTAATGACTGAAAGTCAAAGAACTTAAGGGGGAGCACCACGGATATAAGGTTAATAATAATTGTGACTCCTAAGCTAAAGCTTAGTTAATATTGGAGTTTGTTGTATTAGACTGTGTGTATTTTTTCAATTTATTTCGACGGAATTTTTGAGTTCTAGAAAAAGATTAAGGATAGTTTCTATCCCGAGCACAATATACGGAACTTTGGCGCAAAAAGTTGCGGACTGTAAAAAAAAAATCTGAATTCCAAATAAATTCTAGGTAATAAATAAGCCCACATTATTTTAAGGTGGCCATAAACGGGACAATTATCGTAACGATTTACCTCCTCGATGTTAAAATCGAACGACAAATTGTACGTGTGTAGCAATATCGCAAACGATTTTACGTTCAAAAGATCGATTGGACGATTTTCTTGACGATCGATCGAAACGACAGATTGTCCCGTGTATGGACACCTTAACAATTAAACTCCTTAAACGTTAACAATATAAAAATATTTACTATGATAAAAATTATTTTAAATAATTTTGTTAGCCTTCCCAATAACGTACTATCTTTCACATAATCCTATCTTTCACATTTTCAAGGAATTCAAGGCAGTTTTATATTTTATTTTACATTCTCGCTACAAGAACTTCAGTGTAACTTAATTAAAAATCTTAAAATTCTTCATAAAGCACCTGATATAAAAGGTTTTCGTAGTAGACCTTAGTCCAACTCCAGACTCCAGACTTTGATTCTTCTACTTTAATTCAACATTGATGACGTCTGTGGCTCAGTGGGAGCGTGTTGTCAGCCGGGGGTCTCATGCCGGGGGTCGCGGGTTCGAATCCCGCCAACGGAACAAAAGTTTTCTATGTTTTTGGGTCTTGGATGTGTATTAAATATGTGTATTGTGTATGGTAAAATAAAAATCTTAATTTTTTTTTATTTATTTATTTTATATCAGGCTACATAGGCCCATACAATATATACCTTAATGACTAACATACATATAAATTATATACACTTAATAATTACACTTTATCACGATGTTATCGGCGACGTGACGCGCGCTTCATTCCGGAGCCTCCCCCGGAACCTTATATATTATGTATAGTATTAAATGAGGGTCGAGCGCTTGGAGTCCCGCCACAAAGTGATTTTTAGCTCCTTTGTGCTGAGGGTCCCGACGCATTATCTACTGACCTTCGAGAAGGAGGAGTTCTGGCCGATTGGAGTCGTCTACAGGAGGTTCCGAGGACGACTTCCGAACACGTCGCGCCCCACGTCGCAGACAATACGTGTTTAGTGTTAGTGTTAGTTTTAGTATGTATGTTAGTTTATAAGGTATTTATAATATAGGCCAAGATGCCTGACTTATAAAAATAAATAAAAGTATTAAATAATTATATTTCCGTTGTCTGGTACCTGTAACACAAGTCCTTAAGTTCAGGTACATTAGCACGAGGCCAGACTGACGTGGTGTGAAGCGTCCATAGATATTATTATATTATTATTATTTATTAATGCGGCTTTATTCCTTGCTCGATCCTCTCAGATCAAAAAATGATATTTTAATGATCATCAAACCAAAGTATATTATAGTTACTTTCTGACCCCTGAAAAAAAGAGTAAGTTTGACGTGTCTGTCTGCCTGTGTGTCTGGCTGTGTGTGTGTCTGTCCGTGGCATCGTAGCATCCAAACGGCTGAACCAATTTTGATCTAGTTTTGCTGGCTTGATAGCTGACATTATCAAAAGTGTTCTTAGCTATAGTTAATCATCATCAGCCTGCTCAAAGCTGAGAATTTTTGAGATTTAGGTATTTAGAAATATTAAATAAGAGGTTGTTTTTAATATTCACAATTTAACTTTTAATTGTAGACTGTTTTTTTGTTTCTTGATTATGTATTTTATAAACTACAACAGAAAATGGACCAGAACGAACAAAGAAAAAAAGCTGCATCACATTTTAAAGAACATGATAGAATAGGGGTTTGCATCTCAGTTTTTAAAAGTTTCAAGGGAACTAAGAAAGTTTGTCATTCAATTTTCCCAGGTTCCCTGAAGAGCTTACAGTACTTTACTTTTAATATAATATTAACTTAACTTTTTAGTAAATTACTTGTAATAAAATTAAAATTTCTATTTGATCTCTAAAATAAAGTTAAAAATTAAACTAGTGTCTTCAGATTTGCGTATAGAAAAATTGTCTTATCTGGAATCTAAGAATTATTTTTATGTTATTATGTACCTATAGACGGAAAAGTAAAAAAAATATCCCTTATTTTGTTTTCTAATAACATTTACTGTTAACATAAGACAGATGCTATTATTATGTTTTAATAATAAAATTAATTGCTAAAGGTACAATTCCGTGCATCGGGACAGTCGTAAGCCGCGCGCGACCTACGACTGTCGTCGGTCGCTCGCGACAATAGTCATTGTATGAAAATGTATGGCACCGTTTCTAACTTTGACAGACGCGCGCGGCCGACGACAGTCGTAGGCCGCGCGTGGCTTACGATTGTCGCTATGCAAGGTATTGTACCTTAAGGGTCATATTGCAACGTGACGAGGCGATGCAATGCGTATGTACATATTTTAAAATGAGTCATTCAAAACAGATATTTATTAACTACACAAGAAGATACAAATTTAATTAACAGACTTGCCTATTCCAATTTTTAAAGGCTTATTCAAAAACACTCCGCTTCGTCAGGTTGCTGTATTAAACCAAAAATTTCATTTGAACAAAAAAATATCCATCGGGCGCCGAGATAAAAACAGAGGTTTTCATCTGTAAAAATCATAGTAAAAACATAATCCCAGCGGATAGACGAGGTATTAAACGTATTTCTAACTTAGCTCTTGTAAAATATTAAATTTTAATCACTCAGCTACTGGGTTAGACTCTAGAGATAGTCTGGCAACGCTAAATCTTCATTTAGCTAATGCTATATCAGAGAATAATAAAATATTTTTATAATTCTGCTACGCTGTAAAGTATTTCAGCAGCTTGTAACTACATACGAGTACTCGTAACATTGTAATAATAATATACATTTTTTTTGTCACCACACAACACATGTAAAACACAATACATATGTATAATATACATATTGTGTGATGCCGAAATTGGCCCAAGCTCAGCTGTACGCAGCAAGCTAGCTTCGCTGCACTGGTATTCTGCAAGGGCCAATGAGTGACTTCACCACAAAATAAGGGGGAAAACTATACTATACTCTTATAATTATAACTTATAATAAAAGCTCATAATAATTTAAACAAAAAGCAAAAACACTAATAGTAAATTAAAAAAAAACAACTAAAAAAGAATAAAAGAAAAAAAACATGGTCTTTGATAAACACTCCTCAGTGCTCATTACTAGCTATTCTGTCGATAGAAAATTGCTAAGGCCGCCATGATGAAAAAAAGAAGAAGAAGATATTTTTTAAGAATAAACTTTTTACAGACAGATGAGGGACGTACAAGACTACATACAACCCATACACATCCAAACTCACACATTAATACATCACATACAAACAGGCTGATCATAATGTCTATGTACGCTTCACACCACGTCAGTCTGGGCCCGTGCTAAGTAACTGAAGGACTTGTGTTACAGGTACCAGACAACGGAAATATATTTAATACTTTTATACTATATATATATATTTAAGATTTTTATTATATATTGATACACATATTTAATACACTTTTGAAAACTTTTTGTTCCGTCGGCGGGATTCGAACCCGCGACCCCCGGCTTAAGCTACCAACAGCCCACCAACTGAGCCACAGAGGTCGTCATCATACATTACTGATTACATTACCCTTCTCCTGACACATTTTCTATACGTATAAGTACGTATAGAAAATGTGTCAGGAGATATTTTAGTGGTTGTTTTCCCGCAGCAGAACGATTTACCTATAGTAGTTAGTACTACTATAGGTAAATCGTTCAGCTGAATCGATAGTTCGAATCATGCACGTTGTTTTTGAAAATTAAAAATATTTTGTATGACGTACTATGGCAACTTTAGGCCGATAGGCGCGAGCAGCAATGACCCGGCCGAACTTTATTTATGATTTGAGTCTATTCGTGAAAACTTCACAAATCTATTGTACTATAATTAAGATATAATCATTTTACTGCGGGAAATCAACCATTAAAATTTCACGCAGTATAAATAACTTACCTGGTGTGTACTTGTTTCGGCTCGTACATGCCAGTTTGCCGGTGAAAACCAAAAAAATATAAATACAATAATAATAATAAAAATCTGTTGTTAGTGCAAAAAGGGAAGATTCGTTAGCGAAAATAAACATATTGACATACTTAACCTTCAACGCGGTTTTGTCCGCGTAAATAAGGAATTCCGCAGAAACCGTCTCGCATTTTTACTCTATAATATCTATGCCAAATTACATTAAAATTGGTCCAGGTTCGTGAGATTAGCACATTAAAACAAACAAACTCTTCAGCTTTATAATATTAGTACATTTAAGCAAGACCTACAAAAATAAATCATATTTCTTATTCCCATAATATTATGAGAATGCCAGATCGGACCAATTTGTAAACTACTACTAATAAATTTTAATTGTTATCATAATTTTAAAAAAATATTTCCTTTATTTAGTGGCAAGAGCTAAATAATAAGGGTTCCTTGTGGGTGATTAGAAGTTTGGCTATTTTTGTTTTTTAGTAAAAGTGTAAATATTTTCTGACTATTTAGTAATAAAAAAAAACCTACGGAACCTTTAAAAACTCGCCAAACTATAAATTATAAATACCAGCCACAGATGGTACCTCAGCTACGTGAGTAGAAGTGCTGTAGTTGCTTGGTTACACAAAAATTAAACATTTATCAAAGTTTGTAAGTTTGAAACTTAGCTTCACAACTAATGTGGAAGTGCAAGTAAGAAGTGCATCATCAGCATGATTGTCAGGAAGAGTTTTACACATACTGTTTTTGCATCTTTGAAATTAATTTGAATTGAGTTGGTTTTTTTTAATAAATTCTTTAAGGTTGTAAGAGTTTTTTTAAAGGCTTATAATTCTGAAACTTATTATTTTTTTCTATTGTATTCTATAATATTATTGATTATATGATATACTGCGTGACTGGTGAGACATGTTTTATACTCGAGGACGTGATATTTGGCTATTATATTAGATTAAATAAAATATATATCAATTGATCACTGAGTAAATGTAGCATAAAGTTAAATAATTATTTACCCAAAGCATGGACACCGCGCGCGGGAAGGGTAGCGGCGCGGCGCGGTGTTTCTTTGATAGCCGCGCCGCCGCGCCGCGCCGGCCGCATAGTATGCCTACTTGCCTAGCCGCGTAATTTATTTAGTGTACATGATTTATTTATTTAAAGGGAAAGTCGAAAAAATTAAGTACCTAATTTAATTACATAATTATCATGAGAATCAATCAAAATCAAAATTGTTTTATTTCTGAATAAATTTAAAATAAATGTTTTCAGAATGTCCTACATGATGCCTACCACCGGTTCGGGAATCGACTACAATCGAATACAGAGTTCTCCTTATTGAATATGTCTCACCAGTCATATTGTATTCTAATCTTGATGAAAATTAGACTACAGTGAGAATACATAGAGAATACAGTGAGTACGACTTTAACGACTCAGGCATTGTTGATTTTCATAAAATAATGTTGTTTCATCTACTTGAATACAAATAAATAAATAAATGTTAAATACTAGCTGTCCCGTTGAACTTCGTGTCACTTTCAAACCTTCCCTAGACTTCTACGAATATTTTAAGACTAAGATTAGCCCAATCCGTTCAACCGTTTTCAAGTTTCAGCGTTACTAACACAATTGAAAATCCATTTTTATATATATATATATATATATATATATATATAGTTAAAAACAAAAACATAACTATCCACAGCCGACCTAAAACCTCGTAGAACCTCCACTGTTTTTTAAAGCAGGTTGAAAAGCTTTAAATATTTTTGTTTTCTTTTAATGAAATAAAGGGGGCAAACGAGCAAACGGGTCACATGATGGAAAGCAACTTCCGTCGCCCATGGACACTCGCAGCATCAGAAGAGCTGCAGGTGCGTTGCCGGCCTTTAAATAGGAAATAGGGTAAAAGGGGAGAGAAGGAAAGGGAATAGGGGATGGTAGGGAAGGAAATATGGGAGGGTAGGGAAGGGAAAAGGGTAGGGGATTAGCCTCCGGTAAACTCACTCACTCAGCGAAACACAGAGCAAGCGCTGTTTCACGCCGGTTTTCTGTGAGCTCGTGGTATTTCTCCGGTCGAGCTGGCCCATTCGTGCCGAAGCATGGCTCTCCCACGTCAATAACTTACAAGAAATTAATTTGTTCGTCAGTTGGAAACATCAACACATTCGTTTACTTTAACATGTGCACTCTCATTTTTGGAGAGATACAAAGTGTTCGGACGAGCAACACAAAGAAGTGTGGATCTCAAAGAAACATGAGAGAAAACACGCGATGAATGCTTAACGCCTTGTTAGTTGTTAGTGAGATTAAAGACGTTAGTCTTGATATGTCTTTGCGAAAATTCCGGTCCTCGCGGTACGCGACTACGTCCGTCGAAAATGCCATATTATGTCGGCACTACATATAGGCGAACGCGTTGGCCGACGCGTTGGCGGGCGCGCTGGCACAATGTGTAGAACGGGCATTCGCGCGTTGGCGGTAGGTATTTCGCCTGTTCTACACATTGTGCCAGCGCGCCCGCCAACGCGTCGGCCAACGGGTTCGCCTATATGTAGTGTCGACTTTAATTTAGCGACCGAAGCCGCCACTGCTTTAGAATGGTGTAGAGAAAAATGAAACCTATAACCAAGGTCTTAAGTCGTAAAGCCACATTTACACTCCGGGAGTGCCAGCAGAAGTAGAAACTAATAAAATACATAAAAAATAGATATTCCAAGTCGGAAGTCTACTAGTAGTACGGAAGTCGGAAGTCGGATCTAACGCGAGTGTAATTTTTTTTACCCGTCTCAAAAAAATTACATGAACACTAAAACATCTTCACTTCAAAAATAAAAAATATGAAAAATGTTTAAATTGTCTGAAAAGGACTAGTCATATTCGAATAGTATTATGTTTCTCATTGCATAGTAATTATGGTACATAATATTACATAATAGTCGGGGTTCCGTAGAACAATTTTTTTTAAACTCAAACTTAATTTTTTTTATTCAGAATAAATTTTTGCAAATGTTCTCTGGAAGTCTACATGATGCCTACCACCGGTTATGGAACTAGCCCGGCGAGAAAAACCGGCATAAGGAACTCGCACGGGGCCCACTTTTTTACCAAAAAAGTGAGAAAAAAATTAATCTTATAAAATAAGGTTTACAATGTTGTAACTTAAAATTATACAATTTATTACTATCTAGCTAATTTTTTGTGAGTAACATCATTTTGGTAAGACGAGGAACATTTTTATTTGCGAAAAATCTCGAAAGTGGTAGCTAACTTTAATCGGTTCTGTAATCAACAAAATTTGACTTCGAAACCTTAAAACGGAACCCTAACCAGCAGATTTTTTTGCATATTGATAGGTTATTAGTTAAATTATAATTTGAGAAAAACATTGTCCTGCAAATAGAACAATCTATATTTTAGGACCATCAAATCAAAGTATGAAATCCTTCTATCTCTGTTAGCTACCACTTTCGTGATTTTTTGCAAATGAATATAATATTGTTGTGCGTCTTATCAAAAAATTAACTTGATAGTAATAAAAAAAAAACTATAAAGCCCACTGGTATCTAAGGAATTGAAAAAAAGTTTTCTACTTGCAATGTCTATCATTTTTTGATTAGCATTTTACAAACATTTATGTATGTATAATGTAATAGCTTTTTCGTAACCTCCCTACGAATTTTGTAGTAGGTCTACGAATTTCGTAGCAGGTCTACGAATTCTGTAGCAGGTCTATGAATTTCGTAGCAGGTCTACGAATTCTGTAGCAGGTCTACGAATTTCGTAGTAGATCTACGAATTATGTAGCAGGTCTACGAATTTCGTAGCAGGTCTACGAATTCTGTAGCTGGTCTACGAATTTCGTGGCAGGTCTACGAATTCTGTAGCAGTTCTATAAATTTCGTAGCAGGTCTACAAATTTTGTAATTGGTCTACGAATAATTCTTTAGCAAGTCTACGAATTTCGTAGCAGCTCTACGAATAGTGTACTAGATCTGCGAATTTCGTAGCAGCTCTACGAATAGTGTACTAGATCTGCGAATTTCGTAGCAGCTCTACGAATAGTGTACTAGATCTGCGAATTTCGTAGCAGCTCTACAAATTATGTAGCAGGTCTACGAATTACACAATTATATTACAAACGAATAACAGTGCCTTCACAATAAGTCGCCAGTAGTGCGGCAGCAGCGCGACTTCTATACTAAAAAGAGCCGCGCGGCTGTTTTTAGTATTGAAGGCGCGCTGCTGACACACCCCTGGCGACTGAATATGAAGGCACTCTTATTGTGTAATTCGAAACGAATTATACAAAAAAAATTCGTAGACCTGCTACACACGAGGTCTACGAATTGTGTAGCAGCTCTACGAATTGTGTAGCAGGTCTACTAATTTCGTAGCAGCTCTACGAATTGTGTAGCAGGTCTACGAATCTTGTAGCAGCTCTACGAATTGTGTAGCAGCTCTATGAATTGTGTAGCAGCTCTACGAATTGTGTAGCAGGTCTACTAATTTTGTAGCAGGTCTACGAATTGTGTAGCAGCTCTACGAATTGTGTAGCAGGTCTACTAATTTTGTAGCAGCTCTACGAATTGTGTAGCAGCTCTACGAATTGTGTAGCAGGTCTACTAATTTTGTAGCAGCTCTACGAATTGTGTAGCAGCTCTACGAATTGTGTAGCAAGTCTACAAATCTTGTAGCAGCTCTACGAATTGTGTAGCAAGTCTACGAATCTTGTAGCAGCTCTACGAATTGTGTAGCAAGTCTACAAATCTTGTAGCAGCTCTACGAATTGTGTAGCAAGTCTACGAATCTTGTAGCAGCTCTACGAATTGTGTAGCAGCTCTACGAATTGTGTAGCAGGTCTACTAATTTTGTAGCAGGTCTACGAATTATGTAGTGAGGTCACTAAGATATTTTTTTGAGGTTGTAATCATAATATTGACTAAAAATTCTCTTGATTTGTGTAGAAATTACGTTATTGTTAAATTGTAAAAAACTTAAGTTGATAAATTATATACCATTCTCTCAGACATTTTTACATTATTTCTAAATTATAAATCTAAGCTACCTGTTGCCCGCGACTTTGTCCACCTCAGTTTCTGTAATTATGATCGAGTGATTAAGATTATTAAATTTTTTTTCAATCCAGTGCGATTAAGAATCGGACTAGATCGAAATTTCTTAATGGGGCAAGATTCAATGTATTGAAATTGTAGGGGTAGTTATCACTCATTTTACTTCTATAATATTATGATGTCTGAAGTCCCAACTTTGGTTATACATCATTGTTAAGCTGTAATATAACTCATGTTTCGGGCCCCGTGAGTTGTAATAAATTGTCTAAAACTTTTGTTTATTCTGTCCAACTTTTGTTTAACTTTGCCTTCGAATTGATTTTATTAGCATTCTTCCGAAATCATTATCTTCCATCAATTTATGGGACCCTGGTAGCAATAATAATAGTTGTTGTGTGAATAAGAAATATGATTTTTATAAGACCCTGGTAGCAAAGTTTATGTCGTGATAAAAATATTATATAAATCTTTTTATGAAGTCCATGCAACCCACGAAAACGCACCCCACCACTTTTTGGGTGAGCCACCCTTTGACTGTGACGCTTTTTCTTAATTAGTCTATTTATTGTAGTGTGCGGGTGCACATTAGTGTGTATCGATTACACATTGGTAAAAGCTTGCACACATAATAGCCTATTGGCCGATACACCGCGAGTTGACAAGCAAATATATGTAACAAAAATATATATTCAAAAATGTAACTATATTATTTTCAAAATATAGTCATTTTCATACTAATTTTTGTGATGTTTGTTATTTTACATTAATTAAAAAAGACTTTGGTGTTATAATAAGGGTTATATGAGTTATTATTTAACAAGCGCTTAGGTAGAGTTTACCTAAGCGCTTGTCATCATCATTATGTTATTCAGACCGTACACATGTTTTTTGTTTTTCAATTTTTTAAATTAACACGGAAACAAAAAAAACAAAACTTCAAAATACAAAGGATACATTTTTGGCAACTAAATGTTGCCCTGTCACATCGTACGTCAGATCAAACGTAATTTATTTATGATCCTCATAAAAAGTGTGAAATTGTCACGGTCTTTACAAAATGTGAATTTATTTTACAATATTTTATACATTTTTCGGGGAGCATCTTTTACATTTGGGACTTTATGGGCCCGAAATGTAAATATTGTATTTACATCATCATAAACCTTTCATCCCGTAAGGCGGACCCGCGGAATCCTACCGTTTTATGATTTCCTAATTATCATTTACGACATAGGCTGGTTTGATGGTCATAATTTTGAAATATCTTCTTCTTATTGTGTTAAATAGAACTAATTTTTTTAAAGTAACGTTATGCAGAGCAGCTCTTTATTTTTTATTTAAATCGTATAGGTAGTATCTTGGCCCATATTATAATATTATATGCCTTATAAACTAACATACATAACATATTTTATACTAAAACTAACACTAAGCACTAACACGTATTGTCTGCGACGTGGGGCGCGACGTGTTCGGAAGTCGTCCTCGGAATCCCTGTAGACGACTCCAATCGGCAAAACTCCTCCTTCTCGAAGGTCGGTAGATGATGCGTCCCGCCCTCACCACAAAGGAGCTAAAATTGACTTTGTGGCGAGACGGGCTTCGCTGCGTAGTATCTTGTTACTGTAATTTTTACATGTTTTTCGTTCAAAGTAAATTCATTTTTGTATTGCTTTAAAATTACAACGCTGTGTCGTATATTACTTCAGTATACGTATACAGGTTGTAACAAAACTAAGTACTTTAGGGTACTGAAAAAAATGCTCTTTTAGCACTGCTACTTTCACAGTGAACTCTATATAAAGAACCCATACATAACCTAATGTATTATCACTTACTTTTTTACACCTTGTATGATATATACAAGATGTTAGTGTAAACATCGTTATTCTTTGAACCATCAAATGAGCCCTGTCAAAATGAACAACTTTTTCTATGAGAACAATGCTGGGAACTCAAAAAAATCCTTCTTCATACAAACTTCCGATCCGGGCCTCCGTATGGGTATGAAGACAGCTTTTTTTTAGTTTCCAGCA
Organism: Aricia agestis; assembly: GCF_905147365.1. Classification (NCBI taxonomy): domain Eukaryota; kingdom Metazoa; phylum Arthropoda; class Insecta; order Lepidoptera; family Lycaenidae; genus Aricia; species Aricia agestis. The sequence continues at coordinate 1,694,769 of NC_056417.1, forward strand.
TTGTTCTCATAGAAAAAGTTTTTCGTTTTGACGGTCTCATTTGATGGTTTCAAGGATAATGGTGTTTACACAAGCTACTCCAAGACTAATCTAGGTATTCCGAACGGAAAAAACCTGATGTGTGTGGTATTTGTACGGAATTTTTCATGATACGGTTTCCGAATCAGGAAAACTGATGTATGCCTTTACACACTGTCCCCGCGTTCCATTTGATGTTAAAAACGATCAAAACGCTAAAAATAGGAGGCATTTTAAGCGTTTTAATCGTTTTTAACATCAAATGGAACGTGGGGTGTATACTGTGTAATACAAAAAATTTAATAAGCGTGTAAAATTAAAAAGAAAATATTTCAATCAAACCCTCTTTGTTCTTGCTTTAATCAAATATTTTAAACAAACAAACACGCGGGCAACAGAAAGTGTCAGGAGTTAAATGGTATTTACATCGTTAAGTTTAATTGCTCGAAACAATGGGTCTTGTTACGGTGAGATAGGGTCGAGATTGGCGTGGCGCGGCGTGCGTCGCCAGTGGACGCCCGTTTCCAGTTCATTTCCAAATAAACTCCACTGAAGTAATAACAAAGTTTGCTTCGAGTAATATTCTGTACAACAAGGTATGATTGTTGGATGTGCGAAATAGAAATAAATACTACGAAAGACATAAATCCTCATTCATTATGATTACTTAACGACTAGTTTAAAAGAAAATGTAAACCATAATAGGTCTAGCTCACAGACATAGATCAAGATAGATACCGCATGTCCCTCCATTTATACGAAAACGAGCGTGCCACTTTTTTCCTACCTATTGTGACGTACCGAAGATAAGAAACGTGTCCATTATCAAGGCCAACGTTTCTATTTGAATGTCTACAGCTCAATACGGCACTTTTAGACATTTAGGCATTTTTAAAATTCCAGTACATACACATGCGGCATCTATCTTGATCTATGTCTGTGGTCTAGCTTATTTAAGGTGGGTATTCTAACAAGTTGCATTCAATAATTTCATCAGTGAATTTTTAAATTAATTATAGGATTTAACATGATGCATCGCAAGCGTCTCACTTAGCAATCCCATATTTTTATTATTTGTTTTGTACCCTGGACCATATATTTTATGAATCTATTTACAAAAGCCGTTGAGGCACTTCAATATCACAATACATACGTCACGTTAAATTCTCTTTTTGTCAGATAATTAAACTGCCATATCCATATCTCCTTACAAGATGCCTTGCTCACCATAGCATAATTTTATACACGTAGTTTATGAGGTTACTCTACGGTCATAACTCACCAACGATCTTCATTATAAACTTCCTCTGAACGAAATTAAAACGTCCAACCTGATATATTAATGAATTTTATTGGCCGAGGGAAACTTATTGACCTGCGCTACACGAACTCCTGCCCTTTTTTGTAGCCCTGGTAAATATTTTTGTTTTACAAGATGTTCATCAAAAGTTGCTGAAGAGATTCCATAAGAACCATACACTTTTTCTTGATGAAAAATAATGTTTCTTTCGTCATTGTCTATATTTTTGACCATCAACCCAGTATTTAGAGGCCTTTTCGATACAAATAAACTGAAAGTAAAACAAAACGCGCCAAAATTGATGAGACTTTTACTACTTGTTACTTTCTTCAGAAAATAAAGTACTTTTGCCCCTGAATAAATTTATGGCTTTCACTTGAGTGAATGTTCATTCGTATAAATGCTTCACTTTTCTTTGAATACAAGTTATGTTTCATTTTATGTTAAGATGCATCACCTGAATAAAAGATGCTGAATGAATGAAAATGAACCAAAAATTAACCTATAATCTAAAATAAAATGAAAAAAAAACAGAGCTTAAGACATTTTAAAACTCGCTCTACGCTGTACACAAACTTTTAATTAAAATATCAAGTCAAATGAAATAAAAATTGAATAAAATTATCAACAGAATCCACAAACTTGAGTATCTTTCAACGGCTGAATTAAATTTTTCCCAACAAAAGGAAAGAGAGTTGTTTTAATTAATACTATTTTATCAGAGTAAGCCAAACTTAAGCTGAGTTAAAACCCGGTAGCTGTTTGCACAGTTTTTAAATTGATAAACTGGTCCGGCAAACTCTGTTTTGTCATATCAAACTTTATAGAAATATGCTTGAGAGTTGAGACTCATAAGAAATTCTTCTGAGCGAGGAGTTTCAGGCCTAGATAAGCACAGAGAAAACCTGTGACGCCTCAAATGTGAAAAAAAATCTTAATTCAACAAAGAATTAAAATTATTATTAAGCAATATACCAAAAATGTGGCAATTCATGAGAAACGCGCTATTAAATAAACATACACACAGGAATCGCCGCGCACGTTAATGGAAGCCATTAAACCCACATCACACTTACATCCCCGACAAGTTTGAAGCGGTGTAAGAAACTAGGTTCAGTAGCTCTATTTTTAATGAAAAAATACCAGAAATATTATACTCGACTATATACAACAAATTTATACATGGGAGAGCCATGCTTCGGCACGAATGGGCCGGCTTGACCGGATAAATACCACGTTCTCACAGAAAACCGGCGTAAAACAGCGCTTGCGCTGTGTTTCGCCGAGTGAGTGAGTTTACCGGAGGCCCAATCCCCTAACCCCTACCCTATTCCCTTCCCTACTCTCAACTTTTCCCTTCCCTTCCCTTCCCTACCCACCCCTATTACCCTATTCCCTCTTAAAAGGCCGGCAACGTACTTGCAGCTCTTCTGATGCTGCGAGTGTCCATGGGCGACGGAAGTTGCTTTCCATCAAGTGACCCGTTTGCTCGTTTGCCCCCTTATTTCATAAAAAAAAAAAACAACATCGTCAATCTTGTATACTGTAGAGAAAAGATATTTTGTATGACAGTTCCTCTTTTTCTAATAAATTATTATTCATATTAACATAATTATCCTTTAATACAAAATAAAATAATAAATAGTGCCTAGTAAAACTAGAAGTTTCGAACTAACCATAAATAATATTAGCAAGAAATAACAGTTATTTCTTGCTGTTTATGTTACTTTTAAAAAAACATACTGATTTCAATTGGTAAAGAATGAGAACATAATTATATTATTTCTCAACCTAGATGAAGAAAGTCGCAACACCAAATTATGGTGTTTTTCTGAAACTTTATTTTTTATTTCACAACGGAACCCTAATTTTCTTCAATATTGTTATTGATTCCATCAACGTGGGGTTAATACAGGCCGTAAATATTTCACTCCCGAACACTCGCACTAGTGGTATTCCCCAGCGTCTGCTTTGATCAAGGCGCGTGCTCTGATAAAAAAAAAACCTGTTGCACTCGGGGACTGCCGCGGTAAAGCATAGCATTTTTTATCAACTTATGCAATTATAATTCGCATACGTCTAGTCACAACCACACAAACAAGTTAGACGATGCACGGCTTTCAACGCCGCACCGCTGTGTTGATCGGAGTGGGGGTGTTAGGTTTATTTTCGTTACGGTATAAAAGCTATGCAATAACTTAAAAACCCTTGCAATCCGGAAGTCCCTGGTAGAAATGAAAACAGAACGGTAGAAGACGCGCGGTAGAAAGAGAGAAGATAAAATTATTTAATATCTTACGCCACGTGGTAGGAAGATAGAGAATATCCACCGTCTTACGATTTTTCGAACAGGTCACGTTTTTTGACGAAAGTTAACAATAACACTCATATAAAAAATGCACAAATACTCTAAAGAAGTTTTCAATTCAATAAGTTCAGCCCTTATTTTACAGACGTTTATATAATTTATAGGCTCTATAACATTTTACAGCTCAGGTGACCATAACGATAACTATACCTTTATTACTGTTTTCATATCTTCATTTACTGCAGATGTGATGTGTCTTTTTCACTTTTTTTTTTTATGATACGTAGGTCCCCCATCTGTCTAGGAATCAACTTCTGTGATAGTACATTCAGTTCGATACTAATTAATCTAATTATTAACATTTTAACGGACGGGCTCAGGGACATAATTATTTTTGTGATTACTTATCTATAAGTTAATGACGATTTTGACATAATATTAAACTTCATACATTTACTGTCAAACTCTTGATTATTATTCTTTTTTTTTTTTATGAAATAAGGGGGGCAAACGAGCAAACGGGTCACCTGATGGAAAGCAACTTCCGTCGCCCATGGACACTCGCAGCATCAGAGAGCTGCAGGTGCGTTGCCGGCCTTTTAATAGGAAATAGGGTAATAGGGGAGGGTAGGGAAGGGAAGGGAATAGGGGAGGGTATGGAAGGGAATAGGGTAGGGGATTGGGCCTCCGGTAAACTCACTCACTTGGCGAAACACAGCGCAAGCGCTGTTTCACGCCGGTTTTCTGTGAGGACGTGGTATTTCTCTTCTCCGGTCGAGCCGGCCCATTCGTGCTGAAGCATGGCTCTCCCACGTGCTTATAATAATTAATAAATGCGGATGAGTAAAAAGTACTGAGACATAATTATTATATTACTTGATGGAGCCCGCTACTCCATTTGCGCCAAAATTCGTTTATTGTGCGAGAACTATATATTTTTTGGTGATGAAAAGTATCACACGTCCTTTCCCGGGATTCATAATATGTCCATGCCGAATTTCAGTAAAATCGGTTTAGCGGTTTGGGCGTGAAGAGGTAACAGACAGACAGACAGACGCACTCTCGCATTGATAATGTTAGTGTGGATTATTTTCTATACCTACCATTCTTGCATGCTGGCCAAGTTCCGTGCTCAAAGGTCCCTCGTCCCGCACCGCCGCGAATTATGCATCATTAACTAATAATGTACAGGGTGGTACATAAGATTCTCCATACTCGTCGATCTATAAAAACAATTATCGGGGGTTAAAAATGAATTTTAAATTTTGTTAGTCTCGCTACAAAGCGAGGACGGCTGAACCGATTTGGCTCATTTTAGTCTTAAAATATTCGTGAAAGTCCAGGGAATTTGGTAGCTTTATATTAATTATTATGGGGAAGACACTTTTAATAATTTTTTGCTAGCATCGATCCAAAACAACTGGACTTTGAAAGGCATAGGCGCAATAGAAAAAGCATTTTTTGAATGTCGATATCAGTCATAAAGTTAATATACCTAGCGGAATAGAGCAACAATCTCGAGCTGTCAAACGAAACCGAAATTGGTTTCACTGTGTGTAAAAATATGTGTACGTATACACTTACACAAGCATGATTGAACATTATTTCTATGAGATTAAATTGTTAACGTGCGGCACGTGCCGACTGGACGTCAAAAAAAGAGTTCTGCTGTCATGTATCACACGTCTCTTTTTACCACGCAGTGTTACTGATAGTGGCATCTCTCTTGCTCAAGCCTTTGTTTCTCTATTCCGCTAGGTATATTAACTGATTCCAGAGCCCGTTTACATTATTCCAGTAGTAATCTAGAGCTCAATTGGAAAATTTTAAACCATAGCGATGATGCTAATAAATAAAAAAATATAATCATATAAATATTTTCAAAGTATTATACTAGCAAACGTGAAACACCCTATACGAGGTGTTACAAATTATAATAGCATTAATTTATAACGCCGATAAAATCGAAATATGGTTCCCTCGGAAATGAAAATTTAACCAATACATGATTTATGCACACTACATAAAAGGATATATTTTGTTTGCACAAAATTATCAGTTTTCGCTTGAAAACATTACTATCAAATGCAATAGGGTATTCCTATTTAATATAAATCACCTTACTACATATTATATTTCCCGCCAATCCGGAGACCGTACCTTTATATTTTAGGGATCTAATCTAAATTGAAAAAAAACTTGAGAGGTGTCAAGGGACACCCGAATGGAACGAAGTTATTTCTTATGTTCAAAAAACCTGTAAACACACTCAAAAAAAATATTTAAAAAAAACGCCATCTAGTTGACGCACAGAAATACTTACTATCAACGCCCTCTGCCTCAACGCCTTCTGCCCCTAACATGCAGGTACTAATAAAAAAGTTTCAAGGTCAAATACCGTTCTTCTAGCCTTCAGATTTACGCCGAACGCGCGATAAGGAACTTCGTTCCAAATGGTAGAGTTAGGTACAGTCTCAATAAAGGACACAGGATAGTTTTATAATAAAATCTGAAATAAATGAATTTGAATTTTAATAATGGCGAATTAAAAACAGTTCCCTCGTGATAGTAGACTTTCAGTCAAAAAGTCTGTTACAAAAATATCCATTCTAATATAATAAAATATGCAAAAATGTGTTTATCTGTTACGTCTTCGAAACGATTTTGCTGAAATGAAGATAATTTTAGTCCTGGGAAATGACATAGGATACTTTTTATTCCGGTAAAAATGTACGGTTCTCACGCGATAAATGAATTTTGGCACATTGGTGCTGCGGGTGTAATCAGCGGGGCTAAAATGGTCGCTTTGAAGAATCATAATATGAATCATATCATCATTCATTTTTCAAAAATTAAAAATGCAACTCTGCTTGCAATTCATTTTTGCAAGCAGAGTTGCATTTTTAATTTTTGAAAAATACTGTTTTGACACTGAAGTACTGATTTGACATTTGTCAGTTTGACAGTTTTAACAATTCATTTGCTGAATTGATTGAGAGGAATTGCTAAATGTGACCATTTTTTAGCAGGTCTAGTACATAATATACACGAAAAATATAAACTTTTTTCTATCACAGTGGGGTCAAAAATCTACAAAATATACACCACGCTTTACCAGGGGGAGATATGAACTCCCCCTAAACCAGACCCCCCCCGAGTCTTAACTCTTGAAGCTTTTTCTTTATACCTGCTTAGGGATTTATATTCATAACTTTTGAGAGCGAAAAAATATAAAGTTTTTGTATGTATCATAGCGAGCAAGTTTTACGTTGGTTTTTAGAGTTCCGTACCCAAAGGATAAAAACGGGACCCTATTACTGAGACTTCGATGTCTGTCTATCCGTCTGACTGTCCGTCTGGCTGTCCATCTCCAGGCTGTATCTCAAGAACCGCTATAGCTAGGTTTTTTGAAATTTTCACAGTTTGTGTATATATGTTGCCGCTATATCAACAAATACTAAAAACAAAATTAATTAAATATTTAAGGGGGGCTCCCATACAACAAACGTATTTTTTTTGCTATTTTTTGCTCGATATCAATAATGGTAATAGGAAGCCACTTGAAATATTCACAGAATACTCAGTTTTATTTATACTTTAATAATTAATAATAAAATTTTAATAAAATAAATAATTAAGATGGGCTCTCATACAAAAACTAATTTTTACCCATTTTTCCTCTATAATGGTACGGAACCCTTCGTGCGCGAGTCCAACTCGCATTTTTTGCTTTCATATTCACTATACAATACTAGCTTTAGCGCGCGGCTTCAAACACGTTTTAAAGAGGTCTTACCTTACCGATTGAAAATAGCGTCCCTTGCGTTATACTCTTTAACATTAAAATCGGTGTAGTTAATGACCGTCCCAGGTAAATAGCATTTACTAAAAAGTAAATGTAAGATTTTGTAATACTAGTTGACCTGAATTCAGTATCATAAATTCAGCAAGTTATATTTAGGGTCCTAAAACAGGCCCCTAAATTCAGGCAACTAAATTTAGGATCCTAACGTTAGGATCCTAAATCTGGATCATAAATTCAGGCACCTAAGTTTAGGATTCTGAATAATTCAGATTCCTAAGTTCAGGATCCTACATTCAGGATTTCAAACAGGAGTTTAAATGTAGGATCCTAAATCTGGATCAAAAATTCAGTATCCTTAATTCAGGGATGTCTGAATTGAGTGTAAATTCATAACAGATTTTAGGATCATAGAAAATCTAGGAACCTTTTCGGGAAGCTAAATAGGTCGCCCAAATTTAGTTGTCTATGAGCAAGAGTGGACTATTTCAAGCCCTCAAAACCCCTTTTGACAAACAAAAAAGACTTTGGTATTTACAATGTAGTGATGATAGTAGTAAAGTTAATAGACACAATAATAAGAGTAGATCTGTTTTATTACTAAAATAGAACGCTGGAGAAAATTCCAGAAGCCATCCAGACGGGTACCAATTAACTGAGCGAATGTAACTGGAAGTTTGCATATTCCTTGTTTAGCTCCAATCTTGCAGAATTTCGATATTGCAAAATGCGGACTCGCTCTAGCTGCTAATGTCAGAGCCTTTAGCCAAATTGGCTACGATAGTTTCGATAGCGAAGGGCGAAATAAGCTGGCGATGCTTTAAACTGGAACTCTAAATCATTTGCAAATCAAAATTGTTTCAGCATTTGAGCCACTTGAACTAAGAAACAAAAATAAATCGGCCACGCGAGCTGAACTCGCGCACGAAGGGTTCCGTACGTCGTAGAACAAAAATAGGCGAAAAATTGTTTTGAATGTATAACCCTTAAAATATTACAATAATTATTATTTTTAAACAAAAAATTTAAACCGACTTCCATAGTAAACTGCCTCTAAAAAGTATGAAATAATAATTCTTACTCTATTTAAGTGCCCTTTATAGGATTGGCCTAAATATCTTTACTCAATCTTTATCACTTTGAAGTCGGTATGTAGCTATGTCAAGAATCGCAGAAATTTTAGGAGCTGGTATCGACTTCAAAATTATAAAGATTGAGTAAAGATATAGTTGAGGCTTAGGCCAATCCTATAAAGGGCACTTAAATAGAGTAAAAATTATTATTTCATACTTTTTAGAGGCAGTTTACTATGGAAGTCGGTTTAAATTTTTTGTTTAAAAATAATTGTTTATCTCTTTTTAGCTATCTCCATTAAGCATATTATTACGTAGTCACTGGTGGATTTTATTTTATATTCTACTAGCTGTCCCGGCAAATTTGCCATAAAATGATTTTCTCTGTTTTCCTGTTTTTTTCTAAAAGTTTTTTCAGAATTTTTTTTCTACAGACCTCACGGAGCCCAAGACGTTTCCAACGAATGCAAAACCGTGGCAATCGGTTCGTGCGTTCTGGAGTTATAGCGTCACGAAGGAAAGCCCGACTTATTTTTATATATGAGACTAGCTGTTGCGCAACTACGTCCGCGTTAGCATAGTATAATAACGGAGATGGATAAATTTGTCCTTTTTATAGTCCCATTATGTAATAAGCAACATTTGCAGAATGTGGGGGGGGGGGATCTTGGTGGGGCTGCGCCCCCCCAAATAATGCGGGGGGTAAGGTCAGCACTAACGACGTGACAGCATTTACAAGAAGAAGGGGAGGGGGTTGGGGGGGCTCAGCCCCCCCAAGTTCAGCCTAGGGCGAAGCGAAGATATACACTGGTGCAAAATGTTACTTTTTGAAAGCGTAATCCTTCAGAAAAAGTTTAAATCACTAGATATTTCCATATAAATTGCAAGGAGTCATCTCGATTCCTCATGGATTGCATCATCAGATCACCACTTTGGTGACCATGGTACCAAATCACGGCTGTATCCTATACAACAACAAAAGAATTTTGAAAATCGGTCCACAAACGGCGGAGATATCTGCGAACAAACATAAAAAAAGAACATATATACGGTCGAATTGAGTAACCTTCTCCTTTTTGGAAGTCGGTTGAAAACAATTTATTTAATTTTAATCTTATCATTAATCTATATATTAAAACGCAAGCGAAAAACTTTGTATCCCTTTTGACAAAAAATGCGGAATCGTAGGTGAATGAAATTTTGCACAGTTATAGTTTATATGGTGAAGGAGTGCATCGAGCTAATATTATTTTGAAATAATGCTTTTATCACACATTTTTTTAACAAATAAAACATTACACATACTACAAGAGTGACAAACCTATACATACGAATTATACTCTTTTATTTATGGTTGAAGTCTGTTGACAACAAGTTGACAAATTGAAAATGGATTATAATTTATAGGTTTTTTTCACAGACTTAAGTTTTTTTATTGAACCTTAGATATGTATTATTAGACAATGCTTACACGGCCAGTCGGAGATCCGCTGAGTCCCTGAGAGTAGAGTTGAAAATATATGATAAAGTCAATATTTTTTACAAAATATAGGTAGTAGTCCTAATGTCGTTGGAACTAATGTCGAACTTCGACCATTGGGCGATCTCTAGTTCTAATTAAATGAAAAATATAAGCAGTATTTTGTGAATATTTCAATTTGCCATTATGCCATTAATAATTACGGGCTAAAGGGGCCAAAAAATGACTTTTACTACATGGGAGAGTATTAGTAAATTCCCTCTTCCCTTCCCCCTTCAAATCCCTTAAATATTATTTTTATTTTGGTTTTAGTATTTGTTGATATAGCGGCAACAGAAATACACAATCTGTAGTTTCGTGAGCGGTAACTAAGCGGTACTTGAGATACGGCTTGATGACAGACAGACCGACAGACAGCGAAGTCTTAGGCGGTACTTACTAGGGTCCCGTTTTATTATTTGGGTACGAAACGGGATAAGTATCTTTAACACAAAGTAAACGATTATATTCAGATTTCAGATATAAAGTTATATACAAAGTCTATATTATTTTAGTACAAACACTGTTTGGCACATTATCCTCCCGTGTCCCGTGTGACATCGGAAGACATCAGACCCGCTCGTGAGATAACCAAAATATGTATATTCACTATTCAGTAATCTTGTATACAAACTATGGATTTGTACCATAAAGTTAATATACCTAGCGGAAAAGAGCAACAATCTCGAGATGTCAAATGAAACCGAAATTGGTTTACATCTCTGTGTGAAAATATGTGTACGTATACATTTACACAAGCATTGAACATTATTAATTCTATGAGATTAAATTGTCAACGCGCCGATAAGTGCCGACTGGACGTCAAAAAAGAGTTCTGCTGTCATGACTCATGTATCATACGTCTCTTTTTGCCACGCAGTGTTACTGATAGTGACATCTCGCTTGCTCAGGCCTTTGTTTCTCTATTCCGCTAGGTAGGTATATTAACTTTATGGTTTTTACAATATTATCTAGAACTACTCAACGACGCCATAGTAATATTATTGTCGCTTAACGCCTCCGTGGTCTAGTGGTATATAGCGCGGCTCTTGATTCGGAGGTCGTGGGTTCGATTCCCGCGTTGGAAACATGTTATTTCCAAGTTTGGTTCTTAGGACAATGCAGGCTGATCACCTGATTGTCTAACAAGTAAGATGATCCATGCGTCGGATGGGCATGTAAAAAGTTGGTCCTGCGCCTGCACTCTCTCGCCGGTCGTGTCGGTCTTCCGTCCCACTGGGTTATGAGAGTAAAGGAATAGAGAGTGCTCTTGTGTACTGCGCACACACTTGGGCACTATAAAATTACTCCTGCGTAGCTAGCCTGGTTTCAATGAAACCGGCCACCGTCACCGAAACCGGTGTGGGAGCTATTATTATTGTCGCTTTATATTAATTTGTTTGGTACATTGCGCATGATACACTTCATGCTCCAATCCGTTAAAATCTTGTTGAAATAATACTAAACAATGCAGTGCAGAGCGTCAAGTCTTGTTATGAATTAATCAAGTATTTTAATGAAACACGCGAGAAATAAAAGCAAACGAGTTAAAAACTTACGGAATGTCATTAAAACAACGACAAATTCTTCATTGAAAAACTTTCCGTGCATTTTATTTAAAGGAAAAAATATGAATAGCATTACTCTTTAAGAAAATGATGCTCGGGCGAGGAGCGGTAATAATGTCGTGCTCTTCCATTTTTTCTCAATTCGTTTCTTAATATTAAAAGCTGGAAATTATGAGGTTATGTTGAAACGAGTTATATACCTGTTTCGTTCTTTAAGTTTTTTATTTGTGCAAAATCAAAAGCTGCTTATCAGAAGGACAGGAGTTTATCTCTTCAACAGCGGTTTATTCGTTGCTAGATGAGGACCACAACTCCGTTGCGCCAAAATTGGTTTATCGTGCGGGAACCGTACATTTTTATATTTTAATTTACAAGGACAATGCAGGCTGATCACCTGACTGTCTGACAAGTAAGATGATCCATGCGTCGGATGGGCATGTAAAAAGTCGGTCCTGCGCCTGATTTCTCGCCGGTCGTGTCGGTCTTCCGTCCCACTGGGTTATGAGAGTGAAAGGAATAGAGAGTACTCTTGTGTACTGCGCACATACTTGGGCAATATAAAATTACTCCTGCGTCTGGCATGGTTTCAATGAAACCAGCCACCGTCACCGAAACCGGTGTAGGTTTTATTATACCCAGCAAAAGTTCAGCCGTAACAGACAGACAGACAGACATACTTTCGCATTTATAATATTAGTATGGATTGGTTAATATAATTTAGACATTAGGACTACTGAATAGATAACCATTAATAAAAAAAACTCAGAAACCAAGTTTTATATGCGTGACACATTATAATTGACAATAGTAGGGAAGTTACCCAACAAAAATTAATCGATAATTTAAAAATATCGAATCAATTCGTAAAGGAATTGCAATCGAAATTATCGATTTCGTACTGACATTTCAGTGGTGCCGGCGATTTAAGATGGCCGCCCTTTTTTTAATCGATTTAATTTCGATTCAACAGTGTCAATCTCTATTGACATAGGTTCCGTTTCATGCATCTGACAATGTTCAAATGTTTTCGTAACAATAATTTTATACTCCTATTTCATAGTTAATAATATAATTTTATATTAATAAGTTAGCATTTAGCAACTTTTCATTTTTATTCATTTACAATTATAAAAAACATTTGTTTTTGTAGATGGAATATAATTTATTACATTTTTTTTTGTTTTCTTGCAAAAAAACCCGTAGCAAGGAACATGAAAACTGTCACCCACATCATCTTAGAACGCACAAACTATAGTGACATTTGGTAAGTTTTTACGCCGGTTCTTTGCGCCGGAATAATAAGCGAACTGGTAGTTGACATTTCATTAAATTAACGCTTATCAAAATTCCATTTTAGGATAAAAAATATACTTTGATTGACAAGTTAAAATTTGTTATTGTACAATGTACAGCTAATAAAATATTTAAAGTTTTATAAAATTATACATGAATTATATTACACCCTATTTTAAACCGTAATTGAGAAAATCTTAGCAGATAATTATAGAACACGTGTATGAAAATTAATATTGTATCTAGCTCAAATTATTTTTCCCTGAAGTTGATACTGATCAATCAGACGAGCTCGGCTCGGCTTCACCTCCTAATATTAGGTACATACTTTTCTACCACAATGAAACATAAAAAATATGTATATATTTTTTATACCTCAATGCTGTATTTCAACCAAGTACGCCCTTCGTCAAAAACAAAGAAAGAAAAGCCATTTTAAAAGAAAAATAAATAAAATAATTCTACACAAGATTTTAATTAAATGTGTCCCTGAACAAGCCTCTATTCCAACCTCCATTTTGATCTGAAAGCGAAAGGTCGACTTTTAAAACTACCCGCAATTAATAAACTTTCATAATTGAATACGGGCTTACTGGTTCAAAATATAAAATACTCTTTATTCCAAACGCTCAAGATTCAAATTTGCGTACGATTTAATGTTATGAACGTCAAATATTACTCTTTATCACGACGGCATACGGTTCAAAATTGTTTTGAACACGTATTCGGAATACGCAAATAAAATTACCGGGACATATTGATCAAGTTTTAATGATATGGATCTGATTGAGTTATTGTCGAGAATAAGGGCGTGTGCATAATATTATGGAAATTTCATTTCACACGTATTCAATATGCACATACCCTCATTTCATGTCGAGCCAGCAACATACGAGTTCTTGATGGGAATAATATTTTGTAAGGAGAATAATAAATATTTTACTTGGGATTAAATGAAGCAAAATTATAGATATTATAAACAATAATTAATCAATAGAAATTACATGATATAAGGGTAGTTTAATGATAGTTTAAGCATAATATTGTTGGAGCCTTTAAAATATAAAAGCTACTTTACGGCTATTTAACTAGGTTTATGTAACACATTCGTCTTGAAATATATTTTGTAGACGTCCAGAGAAGGTTTACAAAAGGAGGCAAGTGTTACGAAATTCACCGGGTCATCTAGTATATTTTATTAAATGTAGATTTAATTAGAAGTAATCACAGAAATAAATCAAGATAGAACGACTAAATGAGTGGAGTACGCATGTTTCAATCTTGCACAAGTGAACAAAATTTGTTGAACGTTCTTTTACGGCCGTTCCCAATATTTGATCTATCTCTGGTTTTGCCATACTAGAGATAGGAATAGCTCAGATTAGACATTAGAGACATATATTTTATGTCAATTGTGAGCTATTCCTATCTCTAGTAGGGCAAAACCAGAGATAGATCAAATATAACGGCCGTTAGTCAGCGCGCATATCTCGACTTGATTACACCGGAGCGGTTGTGCAAAAATGCCTCATTGTGCAGTGTCTAATTGTAAAAACAGAAGTACGAAAGTGAATAGTAGTCCCATGGACACACGTGACATCATAGTTGCAGGTGCTTTGGCGGCCCCTTAAAAGGTAATACGCTCTCATCTTGAAGGTTTGTAGGGCGTACAGCCTTATAAACTACTTTAAACTATGCTCCATCCACTTTTACCGTCTCCAGCGTTCGGTTAACTTACTCAACTAATTTGGAGCGAGGTAATAATTAATTTTTCCTTTGACAATAGTATCCCATATAATAGCTTATGAATTAGTGATTGGACACGAAATTAATATCCTGTAACGTACAAAGGCTGATACTATATTATTTGACTATAATTAATTTTATTGATTGTATTCTTGAGTTCAGAAAATTTGGGTATTTTATTCCAATAGTAAAATTAAGCTCCTTAGAACACAATATTATGTTCTAAGACTACTAATTACTCTATAGCGTTGAGACAAGTCACAAAGTTTTAATAAAGTATTGTAACTAGTCTCAAGTTTTGTGCCATAGAAACTTATAAGTACTATTTTAATAAGGAACTTAATTTTTTTTACAGCAAAACTGGCTTAAAACTAAGTGACTTTAAACCTTTAAAATTCCTTTAACTTAAGCGTTAGCTTTTACTGAAACCTCAAAAATACATACCAGATGCTAACAGCAACTTGTTCACGTAGAAAGTTCATCCCACAAGAACTTTACAAATTTTTTTCGTGCTTTAAGAGACTAAGGCCGGTATAAATAGTCAGTACTTAAGATGCATCTCGGTCTCAAGACACGGTTCAGGCTCTGTGATTGGTTGGCTGACAAAATTTGGACCAATCACAGAGCCGAACCGCGTCTTGAGACCGGGTCGCATCTTAAGTACTGACTATTTATACCGGCCTTAGTCTTTTCGTGGGATTCAAAGTACGTATCTGTTTAGGCATCAAAACGAGTGGTAAAGCGTTAAGACATAACAGACATACGCATTTTATGTTATAATACTTGTGTGAATGAAAATGGGTTGTCAGCCTATTTTACACACAAAGGTCAACCCCAGAAATCCTTTCTCGTAACAAAACCTATAAATTTCCCTAAATATTATCTCGAAATATAAACGAAATATAACAAGGAAAATATTTTCTCGCCAATATGGCCGCCGGGGAAAAAATATTAACAAACTTGTGAAGGAAAATATCGAAGTGGACGAGTGAGTCGATATTTTAACCGACTTAAAAAAAGGAGATTATCAATTCGACGCATGTAATATGTATGTAATATTTTCAGAACTGCCCAATTTTCGCGTATGTTAGTCTATATCAGCGCCTGAACAAATGTGCCTTTCATAAGTGTATGTATGTATGTTTTATGTTTGTGTTCGCACATCTCTGGAACTGCCATTCCAATTTTAGTAATTCTTTTTTTGTTGTACTTTGTATTGTTCAACTTAGGGAATAGTGCAAGTTTCATCAAAATCAGTAGTTTTGGAGATAAAAAGTTTTCATTTTCAATTACGTACAACGTTGAAGTCGGTTTTATCATTTTAAAATACAGTTATTATATTTGGAATCGATATTACAAAGAACCGTGTAATTTCTTAGTTGCTGATGAAGCTCAATTCATTTAAAGCTTTTGTATGGCGTGAGGTCTGAGAAACACGCGGTATACTAATATAAATGCGTATGTGTATCTATTTGTTACCTCTTCACGCTTAAACCGTTGAATTGATTTTGCTGAAATTTGGTATGGAGATACAGTGAGTCCCGGGGAAGGACATAGGATACTTTTCATCCCAGAAAATGTACGGTTCCCACGCAATAAACATATTCTGCACAACGGAGTTATGTAAATATTATAATATGGTTGTTTCCCGCATGATCTTCATAACGAAGTTATCTAAATCTATATATTTATTTATATAATATAATGTAAGAGGACAAACGAGCAAAGGGGTCAATTGATGGAAAGCAACTACCGTCGCTCATGGACACTGGCAACATCAGAAAAAATACGCTTTTTTCTTGAAGGTTTGCAGGTCGTATTGGTACGAAAATACTGTCAAAATTTCAACATGCACCGAATTTTATTAGATTATCCAGCAGTGGAGCTCTGATCAAGTTTTTCAAGTTACAACTTGGCGTGAGTGTAAACTTCAATTTAATCAAATCTGCCGCTTCTTGGGAGTTGATATTTCAACTGGATTTAGAAAGCTTATTCCGTAATATGAATCTATATCAATGTCGTTTTAGTTTCGAAAAGTTAAATTGGTTTTTATAATATTATTTGATTGCAGAAATCGCATCGATTAAAAAATTAAGTATTTATAGGTCTATGTTTTCAGTTAAATAATTGCAATCGCTAAGATTCACGAAAATCGGTCGAGCCGTTTCAGAGGTATTCAACCACGCACCCCATGACACGAGAATTTTATGTATTAGATAATTATCCTAAATAAAATTAAGTACTGATAATGAAAATTTTAATTATGATTAGATGACTCCGTTACGCCGAAATACAGAATAAAAACTATCCAATGTCTTTTCTGGGTACGTAAAATATATCAAATTGCATCAAAATCGGTTTAGCGATAGACAGACAGACAAATACACTTTCGCATTTATAATATTAGAACGGATTCATTTAATTTTAATAGGTACCAGAATAAGGACGTTTTAAGGTAAACAGTAAGGGTCAGATGTAACTCGGTAAACGTCTTCAGTGCTAACTGAATCGGCTAACTAGCGACAGGGTTAAAACTAAACTTAACCCTTTTAGGGTTAATTATGACTATCAGCTCAGAAGAGTTAACTGTCGTAAATAAACATGTTAAATTCGTAGTGTATCTCCAATCTAACGCCCGGAGACCTTGGTCTCATTTTAATTATTACTTTAATTTAATTTGGATTTTGTTATTAGTCTTAGTGCAGCCATAATCATTTTCTGTCCAGGTAATCATTAAATTCTTATATCTGAAAAATAATAAATGACCAGTTTAAATGTATGCTATGAGGGTCGCGCTTAAATTGGTATTTGTCAGATTGTAACACATAATAATACATTTTTCTTGAAAATGTCAATCAAAAATCACCATTACGTGCCCATTTCAGATTTTCTTTATTAAAAGGCTATTTAAACGTTTTTCGTCCCTATTTATTACACCAAAAACTATAAAATCCGCTTACATTAAAGTTCTCCAGTTAACACAAAGGTTGTCTGGATGAAATCGCTTTTAGCGATAAGATTGCCTTTGCCCACATACCTAGTTTTAATATTATCTAAAAGCGTGTGTTTATAATGATTTCTTAGGCTTACGCGAGTATCACTCATTATATTACAAGGTTCAAACACTTACGGATTCTGTCGCGGAGCACTTTTATCCATCCCGACGTTTCGGCTACTTTACAGCGGCTGTGGTCACGGGTGGACTGAGGTGACAGGCGTCCAATTTTTTGATTGCGTTCCGATCTACGCAGAACGAACTTACAGTATCATGAAGCCGAGGTTTCCTAGATTTGTGTTTTAGTTTATTTATCACTCGATCCCAACTAGATGGCAGCACCCAACCATCTTCGCGGTTAAAATTAGGGTGTTTTTTTCCGACAGAATCCGTAAGTGTTTGAACCTTGTAATATAATGAGCGTGTAATTATTTTTTGGTATTTGTGAGCAATAAAATGTATTATTATTATTATTCTCAAACTTTATCCATTTAATAAAACGCAAAGCCATAAGTAATAAGCCGATTTCAGCAAAACTCACGACAGTAATAAAATTAGGAAACTAATAACTTCAAAGTGAAATTCCCAAAGATATAGTAATTACAGAAATTACAATGTGTAATATTAATTTGTATGTTGAAAACGTGAGGGAAATAATTATGATGCTCGAATGTGCGAGAAACTCATATAAAATGTCCGTGTGTATGTCATGTGATAAAACTAGGTATTTCTTTCTATTTATTTGTTGAGAATAATGAATTGATTTTAACCTTAAAACCTCAAAAGAGCTTAGGATTAAAAATACTGAAGATTTATTATTGTAAAGGAAAATATTATTACGAACTATAGACATTATGCATTAAAAACCTGAATTGCCTGAACACTGACGTACCTTTTCGTTTAGGCCGGTAATGCCTGTGGACTAAGGACTCCCACCGCGGATATTTAAAAGGATGGTAGTTGGTGGTGGACGATGCCCTTCCCGCTAAAACTCAACGATACACCAACAGCACCTAGCTGAAGCCAAATCCTCCGCGATTCTAAGTACCTAGTCTCTATCTTATATATAAAATTCTCGTGTCACAATGTGAGGCCGCGTACTCCTCCGAAACGGCTTTACTGATTTTAAATAATTTTATGCATATTCAGTGGGTCTGAGAATCGGCTACTGGGTACTTTTTATATTGATAAGTGCATTTGTTGAATTAATAATAGTAAATTATTACAACTCGAGACTGACGGTGACCATTGTTTGTGCGACGGGATAGCGATGGACGTTGCCATGGTGACATACTTATTTAGTCACTTCAATAAAATAATTCGGGCGAAATCCCTATCCATACTTCCATATTAATATTATAAATGTAAAAGTGTGTCTGTCTGTCTGTTTGTCTTTTTTGCTGAATTTGAATTTGAAAGAAAATTTTGCTGAAATTTGGCATGGAAATACTTTGAGTCCCGGGACATAGGATACTTTTTGTCCCGGAAGAATGTACGGTTCCCGCGCGATAAACGAGTTTTGGCGCAAAGGAGTTGCGGGCGTCATCTAGTACTTTATATGGCAAAGAAACGTTTGCCGGGACAGCTAGTATAATATATAAAAAAAAATTATAAAATGATGTGTCATTATATGAATATGGAATATCATTTCCCACATGACTAGACGATCAAAGTGCTTCTGAAAAGGATGAAAATCTCACAAAATAACTGCTACTGAATTGTAGCAGCGGCTACAAACTCTGAAGAAAGCGCAAGACCAAAAAATACCACCCACCTAAGACCAACACAAAAGCTACAAAGTAAACGATAAGCCTCGACGAAATATGTCCAACGGGATTAGAACCCGGGACTGATGGTGCAATAAACACCCTGACCACCGCCCCCCATATATTACACCCGCGACAGCAATACACTCTCTCTTTCGCACAATTTATGAAGACAGAGCGGCGTTTCTAATTTTATTGTGTGAAAAAATGGGACATGATACAATGAATAGAACGAAATAAAATGTTTAGAAAGTAAGGAAATATTCATTGTTTAGTTTCTAAATCATAATATTTAAACGTTCATCTTAGCGGCTGTGTAGAGGCTAAAAATATTGAGATCTTATTAAAATTCAAAGATGACGAAAAATTTGAATTTTAATAAGAAATTTGTACCGAAATCTAAAACGGCTAGACTACTTAATTATAACTAAGACCTTCTTAGGGCAGCCACCAATTTACATTTCATTCGCTCCAAGTAAAATATGTCGAGATAGACACTACTTCGATATTTATAATATCTTGTTTATACTAGAAATACAAGAAAGAGAGGCGCGTCATTTCAAGTTGAACAAACTTTATCAGCCATGAAACGAAAATAAGATATTTACTTATTTTTCTAAAATTTATATAACTTTAACAAAAAAATGGTCCTTATTATGTGACCACCTGTAAAGTATCCTCTTTACAACAAAAAAATAATCATCAAAGTTCACAAACGGCGAAGTTACCTGCGAACAAACAAAATAAAATTACCCACGGTTGAATTGAGTAAACATTCCTACTTTTTTAAGTCGGTTAAAAATATACTTAGACTATTACAATTTACAATGTCATGTAGGTAACAAATCCCTTTTTTTAATTCAACATTATATTAAACAGACAGAACCCACGGTATATACTAGTCGTCCCTCAATGCTGCATTTCAAAGCGCCAACTTCGTCAATGGCGGGTAATGTCATAATACAAAGTTCCGTGAAACTCTCACAGACATGTGCAAAGAACGAGACACTTCAAGGAAATAAAACCTTTTTCGTCATATATACAAATTGAAAATTGGAACACCTTTTCACAGTATTTTTTGTGATTCTACCTTATCATACTGGCGATTAGCAGCGATTTCAAAGCGACACGACTGCGCAGCGTCGTCGCGGCGTGGCGTGGACGCCATTTTGTGCACTCGTCTACACAAATTATTATTATAATATATAGTAGACTCGTCTAGGGAGTGACGTCAGAATTCATTTTGCTGCTGTGTGATCAAAACACCGAAGGCAAGCTGCGTGCACGCCGCGCAATCGCGTCGCTTTCAAATCGCTCGCTAATCGCCAGTGTGATAAGGCCCTTAAAGTGAGATAATATACTTAATCAGAGATAATATTATGAGTGCTTAGTCTTGAATGTCTACATTAACGGCTTTGGTTTTTTTTTAATTATACTGAGAGGAAATTTTAATTCATGTATCAAGAGTAACTAAACTAAATTTGATAAAATTAAGCACAAATGTGAAAATCAAAGAGTAATTTTCGCAGCTTTACTGATATTCGAATATTTTGGTAAGTACGCACAAAATGTTTGCGTTAACGATGTTCAAATTATTTTTATCATGCGCACAAAACTGCACAAAAAATCTAAATATACGTAAAAATTCATCACATTTTCAGTCGGTCAGAAATCTGACCAAAAAACTCGGCATACGTTGACCCCGAAACAATTTGGCCGTCGCCGAGCCGGCCGCAAGCCCACCCTTATCCGGATCAGGCCCTAAAAAACAAAAGCCTACCTCACTAAAAACTTATGTGAGAGAATCGTTTAATGTGGCATACATTACTTGTTGAATATGATCAATTTAGAAACCAAAAACTGATGTTTTACAGTGCTACGAGGATACTGTCTAGTGACATCACAGACATAGATCAAGATACATGACGCATGTCCATCCATTTGTATCAAAACGAGCGTGCCACTTTTTTCTACCTATTGTGACGTACCTAGGTCAATGATAAGAAACGTGTCCATTATCTAGGCTAACGTTTTTATTCGACTTTTTACAGCTCAATACGGCACAATTAGACATTTAGGCATTTTTAAAATTCCGATTGACGTCCGATTCTGATAGCATACTAAATAATAGACTTTTGAACGACGAGCATTGCTCGTCGTTTGGGAACGCGATATGGCACGCGAAGTACATACACATGCGGTATCTATCTAGATCTATATATGTGAGTAACATCTATAAAATCAAAACGATAAAGCGAAAATATTAAATTTAAAAGTGCAAGCTTGGGGCGTGAATAAGTGACATTCTTGTACTGTGTAAATCTGATTAGAATAAAAGTCACGACTGATCTTTCTATTATGCTGTACAAAAAAACTTTAGGCGGAAACCTTGCTACGCATTCTGAATTTAAAGCACAAAGACAATATTTACGCGATGTTATTCAAGATTCGCCTGAAAAAAACGAGCAGACCATTGTATATTTAATAGTTTTATTAGTAAGGGTGCGTTTCCGAGGTACGTTGCGAGGAATATGTTTTTAAAAACTAATTTAAGCTTATTTTGCCTAACATTTCTAAGTGCAGCGATTTCATTGGCTCTTAATAATAGTATTTGAAAAAGATAGTATCGACTTCACAATTGTACGTAATTGAGAATCTCTAAAACTACTGAACCAATTTTGATGAAACTTGCCTTCCCTGAGTTGAAATGGTTCAACTTAGGGAATACTGCAAGTTTCATCAAAATTGGTTCAGTATGGACCTAGTATAGCAAAAAGACGAATTATTCAAATCGGACTTGTAGTTCCGGAGATATGCGAATACAAACATAAAAATATTCATACATACATACACTTTTGGAATTTGACACATTTGTTTAGACGCTGATGTAGACTAACATATACGAAAACTGGGCAGTTCTGCAAATGTTACATACATACGCGTCGAATTAATAACCTCCTTTTTTTTGAAGTCGGTTAAAAACACCTCGCAATCGCACGCTGTATTTTCACTAAAACTGCGTTGCGAGAAGGATCGGTACGTGGGAGAGCCATGCTTCGGCACAAATGGGCCGGCTCGACCGGAGAAATACCACGTCCTCACAGAAAACCGGCGTGAAACAGCGCTTGCGCTGTGTTTCGCCGAGTGAGTGAGTTTACCGGAGGCCCAATCCCCTACCCTATTCCCTTCCATACCCTCCCCTATTCCCTTCACTTCCCTTCCCTTCCCTTCCCTACCCTCTCATATTACCCTATTCCATATTAAAAGGCCGGCAACGCACCTACAGCTCTTCTGATGCTGCGAGTGTCCATGGGCGACGGAAGTTGCTTTCCATCAGGTGACCCATTTGCTCGTTTGCCCCCTTATATCATAAAAAAAAGGATATAAAATTGTTTCCCCTGTCCAACCAGCAATGTATCAAACCCAGCTTCACACTCACACATGTTATTAAAACTTTCATCGCGTTAACGACACTACAAACTGCGACCGCAACTTATTGATTTATTCTACTACGTGCGAATAACTACCCAATTCTAACGATAATAAATGATCTAACTTTTCGGGTTAGAGATATAAATAAACACCCTTTCAGATTCGTGAATATTGTGGTTAGAATCGAATGACAATAATAACTGTTGCTCAATTTATACTCAATATTATACAGCGCTAATACTTAAGTATCTTTCTCCTAAATCAACTCAATGCTTGTAACAAATGACATCGAAAATATGGGTCCAGCAGTTTTTCAAATATTTGATACAACCCTATAATTGTATTAGTTTGTGTACCCTAATTGTATACCCTATAATTGTGTGGTTAATATACGGCAACTTTTATCATATTGGATCCATTTATTCCGAACTATTTAATAATCCATCAGATCTGTCTATATCAAAATAGATCTAGCTAGAAATTAGAAGCTCCCAAACCAAACAAATTCTATATACCCTTCCAAAATATTATTTTCATCCATTCATAAGCATACATTGAAGCTAAGTTTGAAGTAAATCATCGGTACTTATTCCTAGTCTTCTTTACCTAGGATAAAATAAATACGACTAAAGCTTTAGTCAAGCGCAAATCTCATTTTTGTGAATTTGCACTGACACGCTAAACTTAAAGCGATACAGACGATTTTATATTTAACTTCGAACAGGATAAGTGTAAATGTACCGTAACTTCGTGAGCACCTGTAACAGCTCCGAGTTGCAAGTTCATTCACAACTTCCCCGGCCAAACTCGTGCTGCGGCTTAACCACGAATACGGTTTAATTCAACTGTAACCAGTTTCATGATTCAGAGGATTCGTTACATGTTGGGCCATAAAATAGAATATATTAACTATCCATACTAAATAAATAAATGCGCAAGTGTATCCGTTTGTCTGCTACCCCTTTAAGCTTACACCACTGATTTGGATGGGTATGCTGATACTTTTAGTCAGGCAGGCAGGCAGATAGACAACCGGACGGACAGACAGACACACTTTCGCATTTATAATAATATTATCAGTATGGATTTAATTTATTGTAAAAAACTTGAGTAGTATTTGATGCAATAAGTTATATATTTACTGCACAGTACCACAACAGCGTTATTGAGAATTAGGATTGGGTATTTCGCATATTTGCGCTGCAAACACCATTTGGCTTATTTCAATGAAACGGAAGCCAATGTTCGGTTATAACTCCATTACGCCGCCGCAACCGGCCGTTTCGACGATATCCCGATTTCGCAGTTTAGCTATACCGCTGTGGTAAATTTAAGTGTTGCATTAAAACCGTACCAGTCATCATGATCATCGTATAATTTATTATACATCTACTTATACGTGGGAGAGCCATGCTTCGGCACGAATGGGCCGGCTCGACCGGAGAAATACCACGTTCTCTCAGAAAACCGGCGTGAAGCAGCGCTTGCGCTGTGTTTCGCCGAGTGAGTGAGTATACCGGAGGCCCAATCCCCTACCCTATTCCTTTCCCTACCCTCCCCTATTCCCTTCCCTTCCCTTCCCTACCCTCCCCTATTACCCTATTCTCTCTTAAAAGGCCGGCAACGCTCCTGCAGCTCTTCTGATGCTGCGAGTGTCCATGGGCGACGGAAGTTGCTTTCCATCAGGTGACCCGTTTGCTCGTTTGCCCCCTTATTTTCATTAAAAAAATAAATAACATAAATCGATGTTACTAAAATATCATGATAATTTATAAATACTTTCTACATCCGAAAGAATGTCTATATTATGTCTGTTATCCATTTAACATTGCTCTAACTGTTTGCCTAAACACGTTGAGTGGCTTTAATGAGTATAGAGATTATCTAAACACCAGTGACCTATTTAATGACCTACAATTTTAAGTCCTAACTAAGGATGATTTTGAACACATCAAAATGCGCAATCCTCGCGTAACTATGTTTTTTCTTTTCTGTTTTTTTATGAAATAAAGGGGGCAAACGAGCAAATGGGTCACCTGATGGACAGCAACGTCCGTCGTCCATGGTCACTCGCAGCATCAGAAGAGCTGCAGGTGCATTGCCGGCCTTTTAAGAGGGAATAAAGTAATAGGGGAGGGTAGGGAAGGGGATAGGGGAGGGTAGGAAAGGGAAAAGGGTAAGGGATTGGGCCTCCGGTAAACTCACTCACTCACTTTTCTGTGAGTCCGTGGCATTTCTCCGGTCGAGCCAGCCCATTCGTGCCGAAGCATGGCTCTCCCATGTCAAATAATTTTTAGGTGCCATCAAACTTAGCGTTTTACGTGCAAACTTTTTTACAATTAATATATTAATTGTTTACTTACACAATATAAATTTAATTTAATTGTCATAAACGACTGCCTACGGGCGGTTGACGTTAACTGTAGTAATGTCCTTTGTCAGGGGCACAAAGGGCCCCAACATTTAATTACTCGCTTAAGCCTATTTTACCTTGATTAAAATTAAACTGTCAAAAATCTAGTTCTAACCGGTTTTAAGTAACTTTTGCTGTTGATTTTTCGGAGGATTTATACGTAACCCCTTTCTGTTAAATATTTAAACCTACACAGCGAATATGTATAATATAGTTTACAATATTTTCTACTTATCTTTGCTATACATTGTTCTAAACGTAATATGACAGAAAAAAACAGTGGAGTTTTATAAAATTTAGTAAGAGGTTTTAAAATTCCTTGTGCCTAGAAATCAATTAAGTATTTAATAAATTTTATTCAAAGAAAATAGTTACCATAATATAAGACGTAATGATATTATCTTCAGAAAATTACATTACAAAAAACACATATTACTTAAAATGTTTCCTCATGTTTTCCCTGTAAATAAGCGAGTAATACAAACGCATTGAGTAAATTAATGTTAGCATAAATTTCCTTATCAACGTAATAAAATCTTTGACAATTATTTTCAGCGGAAAAACAAATAAATTGTAAGTAATAGAGTCAGACGTGGAAGTAGAGGGGTGTCAAATTCCAGTTGATCTATGTGCCCCGACTCTACTGCTAATAGTCGTGTATGGTACAGTTTGTATATTATGTATAATTGGTAATATATATAATTGGTAATAATATTTTTCTCGATTGGATGTGTTTTTTATTTATTACTGCTATTGAAGTTTTTGGACGAAAACACTCTCTATTTATGAAGTAGAGAACCATTTTTCATAAGTATGGATGTTCTTTGAGTCCCTGGAAGGTTTTAAATAAAAACAATTTAAACCATCCAGGAATTCAAAGAACTCCATACTTATGAAAAATGGTTTAGAATTAAAGCGCGGTAAAGTAACAGATATTATACAATAACATAATATAGTAGGCCGGATTCCCTAGAACCTACGAATAATAAAAGAACAAAATCTTTTTGATTACTATCAAGCAAATTTTTATGTGAGTATTTGTTTTTTATTTTGATAAGACGAACAACATTTTTATCTACTATACTACAAATAGAACAATCTATATTTTAGGACCATCAATTCAAAGTATGAAATCCTTTGTTAGCTATCACTTTCGAGATTTTTCGCAAATAAATGAAGCTACTGACAAAAAATTAGCTTGATAGTAATAAAAAAAAATCTAGGGAACCCTAACTAAAGAGACTCAAAGAGAATGCAGTATGAATTTAAGACTTGCAGACAGACTCACTTTCGCATATTTTCTATAAGTATGGAAATATTTTCAAAATCTAAACAGAAAGAGGACATCTAAATAACATTTCAATGGAAAAAAGTAATACAAACTTAAAGAAACAATTTTAAAAGTTTTTCACGCGTGAACCTACATTGAATTTTCACTTTAAAATATGAATATCTTACCATGAAAAGCATAAGTTTAGGTTGAGAAAAACCGCACGCTTCTCAGAAGGAATAATCCCGTACACTATGTTGTATACTATATGTAGTACCACAAGCGTAGAATTAGTATGCAAATGTATGCCCGCTGTATATCTTGTTGGTAAAACATTCTAAAACTTTTACGATACAAGAGTCTGTTTTATTCGTACAACTTATATTGTAGTAAAATTATGTTATTACTAAGTTTTGCATGATAGTGTAGGGTTTTCAAGAATTTTGTGTTCAGCACTTTTATTCTTATATCTAGATGACGCCCGAACGTTCGTCCGGGAACCGTACATTTTTCCGAATTAAGAGTGTTTTATGTCCTTTCCCAGGACTCAAAGTATCTTCCTAACAATTTTCAGAAAAAGTTTTAGTGAAGCGTTTAATATAATATAATTATAATATTAGATAAAAGTCCATAAAAATGTTATCCAAATGCCATAAGGTAAGTGTAATTGGTTATCGTAAGGAGGTAAGATGCAGACAGACAAACAATTTTATATTTTATAACATTATAATATTTATTATATTATATACTATGATATAAAGATCACAAACTAAAATTAAGTTTTTCAAACAAGGAGATTTTATATATATTTATTTAGGGAAAAAATACAAAAATTTGTCTATCTGAGAATGTAAAGATTTCACTAAGTATACAAGTATAACTAATGGAAAGCTTTGTATTGCTTTGTATAACAGCATTTACCATACCACCCCTAATAGTTGGGGAGGGGAAGAGAGGATTTCGGGACAAGCTCGAGCGTGTCAGATTAAGCTTGTATAGGCTTCCGACATGTGTCTAGTTATCATGATATTATAGAAATCAGATTTCTCACGTGGTGGGTTAACATTTTTTTCTTTTAAATATTAAAATGTCATCAGATCGGGATTGAATCCCCTACCCTATTTTCCTTCCCTATCCTTCCCATCCCTACCCTCCCCTATTACCCTATTCCCTCTTAAAAGGCCAGCAACGCACCTGCAGCACTTCTGATGCTGCGAATGTCCATGGGCGACGGAAGTTGCTTTCCATCAGGTGACCCGTTTGCTCGTTTGCTCGTTATTTCATAAATAAAAAAAGATTAAGATAGGGGATTTTTAGTATATCCCAAAGAAGCTTCCATAAAGCACTGACGATTCAAAGGTTAGGTAATCCTGTAGGAATATTTTAAAATATAAAAAAATAAAGCTTCATATTTTCCTAACTAAGCTTCGCAGATATTTTATTTTGCACTAAACTAAGTAATTCAGTACTTGTTGTCTAAAATATATTTATAATTTACCTAAATAAGTAATTTTCTGAATATATTTTCTTTTTCAAAACTTTAAAATGGCTGCAGTTTCTGAACCCACCGCTAAAATAAAAAACGCTTTACCTGATGTACAAAACCTAATAGGTCTCCATGACGCTCGAGTGTCTACAAAATTAGCACCTTCCCCTCCCCTACAACATATAACATGAACACGACATTTACGATGCCTCGGGAAAATTATGTTACACCTTAAAAATACATAAAAGTAACTTTATGACACATTTATGTGTTATTTCTTATGTTTACAGAGCCGCCTGCTACTTGCAGGACGCAACGAGATCAAAATGTGTTTGTTTGAAATATACCAGTTCTATACAAACATATTTCGATCTCGTCAGTTGTGAAAATTTTCATTTAACTAGAGATCGCCCAATGGTCGAGATTCGACCTTAGTTTCAACGACATTAGGACTGCTACCTATATTTTGTAAAAAATATTGACTTTATCATTTTTTTTCAACTCTTGTCTCTGAGCCGTGTAAGCATTGTCTAATAGTATCTTAGATTCAATAAAAAAAACTATAATCCATTTTCAATTTGTCAACTTGTTGTCAACAGACTTCAACCATAAATAAAAGAGAAATTTAAATAATTCGTATGTATAGGCTTGTCACTCAAAAATCTGTCATTTCTCATATTGTGTGTGTATTGTAGTGTGTTTTATTTGTTAAAAAAATGTATGATAAAAGAATAATTTCAAAATAATATTTGTTCGATGCACCTATGTTTCCCCATTTTTCGTAAAAAGGGTTACAAAGTTTTTCGTTCGCGTATTAATATTATGATTTACTAATTAATACTAACCCACTCTTTTGAGTGCATCAGTTACGCAACCATAAAATATTATATTACTTGTCTCTATATTTTAATGTTTATTTTAATTGACTGAAGGATTTCAGAAAAAATTTGAAGAATTGATTCAGTCCTAATTCAATTAAATTTAAATAACAATAAAAAATGATTTGAAGGTTAATAACTCAATTTTTAGTAAGATTTTTAATATCTAAGTATACAAATTATGCTACGACCACTGTATAGATTATATTACGTAGGTTATAGGTATGTTTATGTTATTTTAAAATTACACGATATTTTTAAAATCAATAAGAATCCACAAAAATATATTCATTGTATACGGACTAAAACTTACGTAAGGTTTCCCGTCTCGCCTATCACAAAAACTCTTTCGTAGTCCAACTTATAAAAACTTTTGTCTGTTTGTCCCCAATTAAAAAACGCTATTCTAAGATTTCTTTTATGTCTTTGTTCACATTCAGAGAACTTTGTGAATAATATAATGATCTTGAACAAAACGCTATCTAATAATAACTGCGCAAATTTTCGCTACAAATAATTTGAAGAGTAGAATAATAATTTAATTAGAATTGAAATAAATTACACAATTGATATTATTATGTTACTTTATTGTAATAAATTACTTTTAACGTCGTCCTTGGCTGCGGCCCGGCAAATTATTTTTGTAACAAAATAATTTGATTTTTACGGTGCGGGTTGGCGTGAGAGATTGTATTTTTTTTAAAATAAATACCAATATAGCATACTAGTACTTACCATCTGTTCCTTTATAATTTATTCGGCGGGAACCGTGCATTTTTGTCTAATTGTGTCCTTCCTCGTGATTTGCTCTATGTCAGCGCCAAATTATATCAAAGATGGTTCGGACATATAATTAAAGACTTTGAGAAAAATTCAAGTACCTGTTGCCGTTATTGATATAGAGCAAAAAAGGCCAAAAAAGTCACGTTGGTTGTATGAGAGCCCCCCTAAATATTAATTTTATTTTTATTTTAGTATTTGTTGTTATAGCGGCAAGAGATATACACAATCTGTGAAAATTTCAGAATTATAGCTAAAGCGGTTCTTGAGTTACAGCCTGGAGACAGACGGACAGACAACAAAGTCTCAGTAATAGGGTCCCGTTTTTACCCTTTGGGTACGGAACCCTAAAAAAGTGGTGACACTTAAAAATAAAACGTAAGAAAGTTACATAAGAAAACAGTTAATTCTCGATCGTTCCTTCTACTTAGCACCTTAAACGCTCACATATTTGAAAGCGAAGACTTGGCATAAATTATAGGAGGGCCATCGAACACTGTAATGCATTCATTTTGCAATTCATGAGGTGCTCCAAATGAGTGGTGCTTGGGCCGCTTCAGAGAAGTGCCCCTAGATGTTTTTACTTGAAAAATGATAGCTCAGGTAGAGAGTCGAGAGGCATACCGGCTAAAGTAAATAGTGGAAATAATAAGAGACCTTAAATGATGAGATTATAACAAAGAGTAGGATTTTAGTGTTTATTTATAGTTTTGGAAGAATAAATTCTGTATATTTGAAATTAATGCAGTATTTTTATTGTTGGCAAAATCATAAGAATAAGTAGGGTATTGCACCCCTATTAAATTTAAAATTAAGTACCGTTTTTACTTCATAATTTTTTTTTACAAGATAGATTAAAACAATAACTATAACTGAGTCGATGTATTACTTATTATGATGGTAATAAGTAATACCATCATAATATCTTTGGAAATCCAAAGACGCTACAAAAGAAGTAGCGTCTTTGGATTTCCAAAGACGCTACTTCTATTGTGGTAAGTTTTATTCAAGAAGAATAAAACTTACCACAGTCGTAAGACTTAACTCTTTTTAAATATAACTTTCGTAAGATACGTATCAACTTCAAAACTTGGTTATATTTTACTTCAAATTAAAGGTGATCGCACATTTATCATTAGTTGTATAAAATTATGTGAAACGTCGCACATTCATCCGCACCGTATGCGCCGCATTTCGTGTACTATGAAGGGGGTGACAGACGTGCGAGTAAGTACGCGGACTTATGGCTCGACGATCTTAATCGCCTGTGTGTCAGCAAAGAGCCACGAGCCGCGAGCCTGGGGGTATGGTAATCCAGTGTGAGCGATTCTCGTGTGTCACTGACGCGAGCCGAGTAAGTTCGCGAACTTAAAACCCGCGTACTTTAAGTTCGTACGTCTGTCAAACACTTGACACGCGTTTAAAGCATGCGGCGACGCATACGATGCTAGTAAATGTGCAATCACCTTTAAGCTTACCTAGTCTCACAAACAGTAGGATAAACGTGTAACATCGGGCTATGCGGACGTCCGGGTAAGTCGCGTATAAACAGCAAACGTTTAAAAGTATAAGTATTTTAATGGCGGAACACCCAGATAAGCTTTGTAGATGTACAAATTGAACAGAAATGGCAACAAAATTTGGATTTTTTAATGAGTAACGTATACACAAGCATCTTTCTAAGAGATTAAATTGTCAACGTGCCGATAAGGGCCGACTGGACGTCAAACAAATAAAAAATGGTTCTGCTGTCATGTATCACATGTCTCTTTTTACCACGCAGTGTCACTGATAGCGCCATCTCGCTTGCTAAGGCCTTTGTTTCTCTATTCCGCTAGGTATATTAACTTTATGCACACAGACTAGGGGTTAAAAAATACACTGAAATCACGCTTTCTATAATAAATACGAGTATAGCAAATTTAAATAGAAAAGATTTTAGAATTTTTTAGAAACACTTCGCGTCTCCTCCTCGCAATCTCCGCTCTATACTTAGCTGGTGTTTGTTTAATACCATGGCATTTACGCCGTATCTACCGTATCCCAACTCTCGGATCCGGGCTATTGGCGTGTCCCGGGCCAATATCGCCGTAATCCCGGCACGTGCGACTGCCGGGATGCGCCGGACTTAATCAAACGATTATAAAATGTATTACTGTAATGCGTTTGAGTAAAGTGCGGTTGTACAGCACGTAGATTGTACTATCAGAAAAACTGATTAAGGGGGTGACTAACCCTAAAGTGTCGATTTTATAATTCATATTTATACTTGAAAATATGCCCCGATTTGTTTCATTTTCTAAAATTAGATACTACATTATATTTCCAATAATTCGATCTGAGCAAAAACACGATATCTTAAAATTTTCTCGATAGAAAAAAATCACAAAGATGCATCTAATTTTCACGAATTTTTCATTTATTGCCATAACTGTGCATCGAACTGAGTTAATATTTTAACACATTGTATAAAATGCTACCACTGAGATATCGACCAAGCGGATTTTTAAAATGTTGTATATATTTTATCGAGTTATTGAGAAAAAACTAATTTGGTGATGAATCCGCGTCGTCCTTTTTCACCTGGCATATGAAAGACGGGCGTGAGTGTGAAGAGAGAAGGACAATGTTTGATTTTTTGGGTTAGTCGCCCTCTTAATAGGGAAACAAAATGGCGCCCGCAATGACGTTGTGCAAAAATTCGTTTATCGCGTGAGAATATTTTTTCGGAATAAAAAGTATCCTATGTCGTTTCGGAAAACGAACAGAATACTTTTATTCTGACCTATCTCTATGCCAAATTACATCAAAATCGGCTCAGTGGTTTAAGCGTGAACAGGTAACAGAAGACAGACAGAAACATTTTCGTTTTCATAATATTAATGTGGATGGGTAACATGCCTACATTTGGTCGGGCCATGTCAAGCTCAGATGACAAATCATGATTTTCACTGATTTAACATAACCCGGCCAAATAACGTAGATTCAATTTCTTTGAAAGAACATCGCTCATCTCTTTCATTCCGAACTCATACTTTGCTATCGCGTAGAACCTATTTTCGTTAAGTTGCCTTTGAGTCATCAGTGCAAATGTCCAAATTAGCATACCATACTCATATTCTTGAAATAAACTCGGTCATATTGACATTTCACTGACTTCTCGATATGTTACCGCGTACAGGCTGTAAAACTAAAGGGTGCCACACATTAACAGTCCGCCTGCAGGCTCTGGTCGGCAGCTGCCTGACAATCATTGACCATCGATACAAAATCATCCGAAGAATTGTGAGTCTGTGGTCCGATCAACGGCCAAGCGACGGCCTGCCGGCGTACTGTTAATGTGTGGGGCCCTTGAGGCTTGGTTCACACGGCACCATCCTGTCGTTGAAGCACAATCGACGTGTACATAGATTATATTATAGTATGCGCGCGACTATAAATTATTCGTTAAGACGTATACTGCAAAAAACGTGCAGGATTGTGCCGTGTGAACCAAGCCTAAGAGTAGGTTCACACGGCACTATACTGCAGGTTGTTTGCAGTTTACGTCTTAACATTCATACATCGATTATATTGCAGCAAATCGTGCAGTACAATTGACGTGTGAATGGTTCTATATAAATTGTATGTTTGCAACTATTTATTCGTTAAGACGTATACTGCAAAAAAAAAAACGTGCAGCAAACGTGCATGATAGTGCCGTGTGAACCAAGCCTAAGGCTGGCCGCAAACGCACGTTTTCCGTATTCGATTACCGAATTCGTTTTCTGTATGTCGTCAGCGACTTAACATTATAAGGTTTTTTCCAGTAGGTTTCTCCGAACGCGCCGGCTTGCACTCAAGACGTACGTGCGGAATTCGTTCCGTGCGGAGAAAAACAAACATGCGGCATGTTCACATGTGAAAAAAACTAACGTTTGCGCTAGTCTCACAGAATTCCAAATGGTAATTCTGCATTAGGAAAACGAATACGAAAAACGTGCGTATGCAGCCAGCCTTACCTTACGAACCATAATATTTTCTTTGAATTAAAAAGTATTTTCTCGAGCAAAGACGTCAAGAGCTCTTGAATATCTATTCAATGTTTATACTTTATACTCCAAGAGCCGAAGCGAGTAATTACCTTAAAAAATTCATCCCTCGTTCCACCTTCTATCTTACTAAAAGCGTTTTCAGATTCCTTCACACACATCCACACAAATATATTAAATACCTGGAACTCACATACCTTTTTCTCAATATTTAAGTATTTATATGAATAAAATAAATTTTGCTAAGCAGCTGAACGAAGAATTAAAAGATAAAACAAAAGCAAGTATAATGAACTTTTTCAAACTCTATTGCTCTTATTACTTTTTTTTTCATCATCATCATCATGTCAGCCTATATTCGTCCACTGCTGGACATAGGCCTCTCTCAATGAACGCCATGATGACCAATCCAACATGGACCCTCAACTAAACGGAGATCGTCGTCCCACCTAGTTGGAGGTCGACCTAACACCCTTGGTCTCCATTCCAGAGTAAGTTTACTCCAGCGATCATCTGTTCTTCGCGCTACGTGGCCAGCACATATTATTGTGTTTAGTATAATATTTTTATAATATTTTTTATATAATATTTATTATCCTGAATCGTGGTTGAAGCCGGTAACTATCATTTTACAACTTTACAACATAAGAAGCTAGCTTGACAAACACTCAAAATATATTTACAGTTAGTTTAAGTTTAAATAGATTCTTAACTTTTAAAGTGACTGTACTTTAAGAAGGCGAAATTGGTGCCGAGTGACCTGACCTGGCCTGACTTGGTGATGATTCCGCGTCGTCCTTTTTCACCTGGCATATGAAAGACGCGCGTGAGTGTGAAGAGAGAAGGGCGATGTTTGATTTTTTTATTTAATTCGTCCTCCTAACACACCTTCAATGGTTTGTCACCAGTCACCAATCACCACCAATTTTCCAAATACTATCAAACCCAAAGCCTCTAGATTATTAAATATTTAGAGATCTTCATTAATTCAGCATCAATTTCGACGCGCGATAAAATAATGAAAAAGAAATTGCCGTCTACAATTATTACTTTTTTATTATAAAATATTGAGAGCGTGGCTCGGATTACTAAATCATTAGACTTTAATTGCTTCGGTTTAATTAATACAAATATTCTGCTGATAATTTAAAAATGAAGGTGTATTTTTATATATTAAATACTATATTTTAATAATGATAATATAGTTCTTGCCTAACAGGCTTACGTCCTTGATATCAAACTATTCTTTAAAGACCATTTCAAGACGCTGAGAGTGCATGTATTGAGTAGAAGTATAAGAACGGTTTATAATAATACGACAGGGTGATTGCATATCTTGCGAGTTGCAACAGCAATGCAACAAACATTTGACAGCAGATATTTAACAATACTCGATGTACCTGTAAAAAATTTCGTATCTATCCAATTTGTCAAACGTGACAATTGTCATTTTTGTTTTTTAGATACGGTAAAAGGGCATGCGTCGCGGGCATGCCTCACGTTCGCTGTTGACTGCGCTATAACGCATACCCTTGACGAACAGAAAAAGGCACAGTGTGGACAAAGCTAATCGCCATATTATGATGTCACGTTTGACAAATTGGCTATTAAATCAGGAATCAATTTACGCATATTATGCCACCTATAAGCACCAGTGGAAGGTCAATTTCAAATTAGTAGCTTTAGAAATTGCTCAACTAGTTGACACTCATAGGCCGTAAGGCCGTAATATATGTGGGAGAGACATGCTTTGGCACGAATGGGCTGGCTCGACCGGAGAAATACCATGTTCTCACAGAAAACCGGCGTGAAACAACGCTTGCGCTGTGTTTCGCTGAGTGAGTGAGTTTGCCGGAGCTGAGGCCTAATGCCCTACCCTATTCCCTTCCCTACCCTCCCCTATTCCCTTCCCTTCCCATCCCTACCCTCCCCTATTACCGTATTCCCTGTTAAAAGGCCGGCAATGCATCTGCAGCTCTTCTGATGCTGCGAGTGTCCATGGGCGAAGGAAGTTGCTTTCCATCAGGTGACCGGTTTGCTCGTTTGCCCCCTTATTTCATAAAAAAAAAGGTGTAATAATTTTCTGTAGGGCTTTAGTTAAAACGCTTTAGCGCGTTTTCTTTGCGTGTGATTGATTTGGAAAGACTGTTCTGCATTCAAATAATTATAAAATTATTTGAACGCAGAACAGGTAGAATTGAAAACCAAAACAGCACGTTAGCTGTTTGGCTGGAAACGCTCGTACTCGTCGAAAGAAAAAAAATGTAAACTTACAAGGAAATCATCATTTTTTAATAAAAACAGGTCATATTATAAAACGAATGCAAGAGCGCTTGCCGAGTTCTTGGAGCGCTAAAACTGGGACGCGTGTGTATAAGTGAATTAATTTCACCCGACTTTTGAAATTAATTAAAAAGACTTTCTAGGTTTTAAGACGGCATTCATGTCCGCCATCTTGAATGACAATGGCTCGAGAGTTTTTTTCGGAAATGCCAACGGCGTGGCAAGATTCACAGAAAAGTAAATTGAATTCTTAAATTTTGTTGTGATCCGAAATAAAAAAATATTATTATTATTATTATTAAATGTAAAATTCTTGTGTCAGTTGCAGTGTTTGTTACTATGCTGCTAGTCTACGGCTGGACCGATTATGTTAAAATTATTCGGGTAGGCTCTCAAACATATTACCACAATGTATACGGTAAAACAACATTTGCCGGATCAACTAGTTTATAATAATATTAGTCACCATTTTCATAAAAAACATGCAAGTATTACCAAAATGTAGTCATTAATCTCAACGTAACTTTGTGTTTTGCGAAATTGATTTAATTTATTAGGAGATAGCTTTTACTTTTATTCTCGTTCTGGGCGGTAATGGGCGGAAGTGATGCTGGGCGGGGGCGGGGGGTGACGATAGGGCGAGACAGGCTTTTAATGAAAACCGAGAAGCACTCGGCCAGTGGCGCTTTTAGAGCGTTCGCACATCAAATGCTGGTTTTGCATCATTTACTTGATGTTCACTCGATTCGGCGATTGAGCAAAACGATTGACTCGATTGTGGTTTTCGAGTTCGTGATTTTTAACAACTGTGAGGCTGGCCGCATACACATTTTCCGTATTCGATTTTTTAATGTGGAATTACGATTTGGAATTTCTATCGCAAACGTTGCACTTGAAACGTATGTGCGGAATACTTTAAAAATATATCGTTCCGTTCGGAAAAAATCGAACATGTGCGCCAGTAAAATATATTGTATAGGTCTACTATCAGAATCTGATGGCAAAAAGTGAGAAAATAAATTGACTCTAGCAGTACCGGGGTAATTGTAATAAAACATTTTGTAATTTTTTGTTGGCAAATTGCCATCAGATCTTGGTAGACCTATAGGTCTACCAAGATCTGATGGCAATTTTTGAAAATATATTTAAAAAATATAATATTTTCTACTGATTTCATGCATTCGTATTTCCGAATACGGAAAAAGGAATTCGGAAATCGAATACGGAAAACGTGTGTATACCGCCAGCCTTAGACACGATAATTGGCGCGAAAGACTAAAAATTCAATACATAGCTCCACCTGATGGCAAGTAGTAGATAACCAGAAATTTGTTGATGGTTTTTAAAAATACCAGTCTACCAAGGCGCTTCGTTTTTGTCGGGTCTAGTGTCAAATGAAATATCAAAATCCCTTACTCTCTGTATATGTAACTGAACATAGTACAGCCATTTTTAAATAATATTACTTATGGGCCAGTATATAGGGATGCCACGATGTCATACTTAACAGATTATAATTGTCAGAATAGCCGACAACACCGAAGTCAGAGTAGACAGAACTATAGAGTATACCGACTTAGAACTGATGTTGAAATTTTTAAATTTGACGTATTATGACGAAAATCGTCGCTAGGGTTGTTAACTTGTTACCTACGAATTTAAAACTATGACATATTCGCTGGACGTATTCCTCTTTGGTCGTATTGTTGTTTGTGTTTTGGCACATGCGATTAAAATTGTCAGAATCCAATTTTGAAATCTTTATTTTAAATATTTAAAAATAAATTATATCAGCTAGCGCGAGGCACATTCCGTTCATAATCCTAGTGAAACCCGACGAATTTGACAGATATTGAAACCTGTCCGTTTCTTTGCAGTCGAACTACTGGTTTTTATGTCTATTGTGCCGAAGTGGCCTCATTTTTGGTCACGTTTTTCGACTCAAGTCTCGAAATGCCATGTTTACCGTTATACATGTAATGATTGAGAGCAAATGTCTGCCTTACCCGGAAAGAGTCGCAGGCCGGCCTTTTAAGAGGGCTTACTCTCTTTTCCTTAACGTTGGCAGGTCCGGAAATACTGCTGGTAACATCCCAAAGTGGATCCTTAGGGTTGATTCCATAAAGTTAATATACTTAGCGGAATAGAGAAACAAAAGCCTGAGCAAGAGAGATGCCACTATCAGTAACACTGTGTGGTAAAAAGAGGCGAGTGATACATGACAGCAGCACTCTTTTTTGACGTCCAGTCGGCACGTGCCGCACGTTGACAATTTAGTCTCATAGAAATCATGTTCAATCATGCTTGTGTAAGTGTATACGTACACATATTTTTACACACAGATGAAACCAATTTCGGTATCGTTTGACAGCTCGCGATTGTTGCTCTATTCCGCTAGGTATATTAACTTTATGGTTGATTCAGACCGCAGCGCGACGCGTAGACGCATTTCTAAATTTGTATGGATTAGACAGATTCGCAAGACGTCTCGCGCAATTGAAATAAATCTGTCAGATCTCTTCAAAATGCCGCGCCTCGCCTCGTCTTGTCGCGTTGCGGTCTGAATCAACCCTTAGCCTAATGTTTGACGTGATTTGTCGAGACCATCATAATTAAAATATTTTTAATTACACCTAGCTTTCATCTCAGCATTTCACAATTATCTTCCGCAGAGGGAGTGGTTACATTAAAATATATGTACACAGCACATTTCGGTTGCGTCAAGCGATTTTGGCTCTTACGTGCGGGGGTTAAGGTTGTATATTTCGCGGGAGTATTTAACCCCTGATGTTTGGGTGAGTTTGTTTGTGGAATAAGTTGTCATAATAAACCGTGGCATGTAAGAGCTTCATGTGCGGCGCTTATAGCTAGAAACACACGGGTCCGTATTGCGTATACAAAAGGCTGCGTGGAATATCATTAAGAGGAGTCCACACCGCCGTTTATCCATACAAATGTTGTCCCCTGTTTCCTCCCTGGATAATGCCGGTAGGGTTATGATTTTTTTCCTGAATTTCTATAGACCCTATTAGCATGTTTTCATTTTTTTCATAATTTTATTATTAAAAAAGATTATTAAGAACGTCCAAAAACCCAAAAAAATTGCCAGATTTTCCTCTGTGTTCAAACACCCAGGAAACAAAACTGGCTAAAATATACAAAAAAAAATAAAACATAGTAATACAGCTTAATTCTCAATGAAAAAAGTACTTAAATCGGTTAAGTTTTGGAGAAGGAATCAGCGGACAACGAATCGAAGATTTTCTGTTCTATTATTAGAACTTTTGTCGTGTTGTCTCTATCGCGCTCTGTGGTGGGAGACTTGAGATTGGTGAGACAGCAATACATTTTCAAATACCTATTTTCAATTTCTCTCGCCCTTGGTGTATCCTTTTAAAGAAATGTCTCAAATGGGCCTCATAAACTACTGATTTTGACGAAGTTTATCAAGGATAAGATTATAGAGTTGATGGAAAGACAAAGCGTACTTTTATCGTAAGGTAGTTTACGGTGTAAAAAATAAATGAAAAAGAAACCAAAGTCTAACTTTACATAAACATACAATTATTCATAATAACACTCACGTCACCTATCTTTTATCTACGAAACACTTATTATCACTGTAATCAGTATGGAATATTATCATTTAGATTGCGAAAATCATAATATTTTAGTATATTATTATTATAACGTTATATTGCCGAAAACATACCCGTGTATTTTGCATCGATGATGCGGTGTCAGTGCAAATTTGCGTCCAACTAAAAAGCTATTTATTTTCAGCAAATAAAATGAATTGAACGGACATGACAGGTTGAAAAAGTGCACAGAATGGTACGTTTGATTTTACTCAATTTTTCGTAGACTTCTAACACTTAGGTTGGGTTGCACCAACTAACTTTAACTATAACTGTAACTTTGAATATAACTTTAACTACAATGCAAAATGTCAAATCTTTGGTTAAAGTTAAAAATGGCCATTAAGACGCGATATTTAACCATAACCACAGAGCTCGACAAGGTTTTAAATGCACGTGGCGAATAAAGGAACTAACGCTGTCATCATACAAAAACGCCATTTTTGACAGTTCTGAGACCAGCAGCGCTCCCGCCCACGTTCATTTATAACCTTGTTGGACCAGCTGTCATCTGTCAATTTCTCCGGTCAAAGTTAGCCTTAACGATAACCATAACTTTCACCTTAACTTTAACTTTAACCACGCCTCTGGTGCAACCCAACCTTAGCAAATGAGCTGAAAGCGAGTAAAATAGTATTTATGTGTAAAACAAATAGTGCTTATCGATTTAAAGCAAGCAAATTCTTGTGTAAAGATTTTTTATCTTCGTTGTGCCATACATTCACCTTCTTTTTTAATGTTTATTCATCTGAATAGTGTAATAGTATACTCAATAATAAATTCGTGGTAAAATTACATTTCAAAATCATAGTTAAATTATCAAAAAAATGGATTATAAAGTTATTGTGAATAGTAAAATACGTTACTATGAAATAGTGAAAAAAAAAATTTTTTTTTATAACAAAATTTCGCGATCAAAGATTCCATGCCAACCATAATCAGTGGCGTATTCAGTGTCAGGGGCGTACTCATATTGAAATATTATCAAAGCGGGGGTTCAGGGGTTCGGGGGTTCGGTTACAATAATTGCGGATTCCTGTCGCCTCGTGCTCGCTGAAGTATTCTAGCGGATTCCCGAAGATATTGCCATGAAAATACCCGGTCGGATATTAAAACGATCTATGTTTGTTTTTAATCTCTTTTTACTTAGGGATTTTAGCACACACAGTGGCTATGTCAATCCCATCTTGCTAGTAAATCAACTTAAAACTAACTTCTTATAATAAAGGAGTACGTACAATAATGTTACATAATCATGTGTTATAGCTAAATATCTACGAATAATAAAAACTAAGGAATCGTAACTCCCATACTATTACCGTTTTAAAGGACAATGCCAAAAAAAAAACACATAGTCGATTAAAATAATTTAGGTACAGCAAAGTAGACCATAAATAGTAGATTGAAAATGTGCAATTAATTTTTTTCTAAACCATAACCGAAACCGATAATTTGAAAAAATATATCTGAGATACACAGTGTGGTATCTACTTCGAGTTAACTAGTTATTTCCTTTGTTTTTGTGATCTTTCTCGTGAAAGCGATGTTGATAGACAATAATGTACAATTAAATAGAAAAAAAAAATCGGCCACGTGCGAGTCGGACTCTCGCACGAAGGGTTCCGTACCGTTATAGAGCGAAAGTAGGGAAAAAATGTTTTTTTGTATGGGAGCCCCCCTAAATTATTTATTTTATTTAATTTTGCGATTAAATATTAAAGTACACACATGATTGAGGATTTCGTAAAAAAATCATGTCTACATAATACAGCCATTATAGATTAGGAGCCAAAAAGGCCAAAAAATCACTTTTGTTGTATGGGAGCCTCCCCTGAATCTTGATTTTATTTAGTTTTTAGTATCTGTTGTTACAGCGGCATCAGATATACACAATCTGAGAAGATTTCAGAAGTCTGGCTATAGCTGTTCTTGAGTAAGAGCCTAGAGACAGTCAGACGGACAGACATCGAAGTCTCAGTTATAGTGTCCCGTTTTTACCGTTTGGGTACGGAACCCTAAAAAAAGTATGTCAAATATAATATATTTTAAGAATTAACTAAACCACAAGTGGCTTCACTCTACATCCTCTATCGGTTGTATCACGGGGAGTGCTCTAAGAAATTGTTCGGAATCATACCACCTGCAACTTATCGCCATCGCTCCACGCTGCACGCAAAAAATATACCATCGGCATCAGCTCTTCCAATGTTGCGAGTGTCCATGGGCGACAGTATAGTTGCTTTCCATCAGGTGCTCGTTTGCCCCCTTATTTTATTTAAAAAAAAACGATCATGTAACCGATATCGTGTACTTTAATAATCCTAAAAAACAGTACATATTGTATACAGATTATTTTCTATACCAAACTAACATTCTATACTGTCAGATATAAAAGTGATAAAATATATTTAAACATTAAATTCATAAATACATAATTACAACACTGTACATCTGTATTAAAAATGTTTTTACTACGTACTAATAGCCACACTATCGTTTGTAGCATCGCGTCGTCCTGAATATCATATACATTCCTATAAGAAAAGTCAATTAGTTACGATCGTTTTTAAAGTACTCGGTGATTGTTTAATCCAAAAAGGATATTGTATTTGGGATACAGTATAAGTAGTCTACTACACCACATATAAATGGTATCAATCGATTACGGGTTTTTGATCCATACATTTTTGGGCATTCGTCTTTGGTTCCTTTTGATCTGTCATGTAACGTCAGCCTAGTACCTCTCAAGGTCACCTAAATATTGCAAATGTATTGAAATGTGTACCTAAGGTACACTTTTTTGACAAGTATAATTGTGGAGCATGTTTTTTGACGGAGTTACTTTTCCTTAGTTTTTATTATTCGTAGCTAAATATACCTACTATATTTACGATATGTTGCTCGCGATATTATCGTTCTGAAGTTCAGTCTTACACTTATAGTACCATCCAGGAAATTGATTCCTAGGCAGTTGACAGACCAACGTTATTTAGTCGGATCATGTCAATTCAATGTTAATTGTGATTTGTCGGCTGGGTTTGACGTAACGCGACCAAACTTGAAACAACGTAGGTCTCCCATCTGCCTAGGAATCGACTTCTCGATGGTACCTACGGACTTTTCTGTTTGTCTGTCTTATAGACTTTCCTAGATTATTTTCATTACAGTCTAAGTGTTTTTTTATAATATGTTATGGCAAAATATATCTACAATTTATTGCTCACAATATAATTCTCGTTCAGTCTCTCCCTTACAGTTTAGTTTTATCCAGTTGTCCGTCTTCATTTACTTTCTTAGACATTTTTCATGTAAGCATGAGTGTTCCTATAAGATTCGAGGGATTCTTTATCGAATCCTGAATCAACCAGTTACCGGTTGGTGACAATGGGACCACCTGTGGGGTACATCCTATAAAATAAAACCGTAAGTAACAAAATCGACTTACTCCTTAAAAAGTTATTCGTGGACATACAAAAAATAAGTTGACATGGAAGTGCCCAAAAAATTGTGGTTTACCCAGAAGCTTTGCGGGGGAAACCTTTATTTCTACTGTAATTATTCATGAGCGCCTTCATATTAACAGGTTGTTAAATGTTTAATTTTATATCTCGTAAATTACATAATATTTCATTTTAACAATTTGAACAAAATAAATTCAAATTTTTATAATGTAGGTTTCATGGACCTTTAGTAAAATATTTGAAAAAAATATTTTTAAACAATTACTAGTACATTTTAATTCTATTAATTTACTACATGATAATCAATACGGATTTACTAAGGGTCGATCCACAACAGATGCTGGTATAGGACTTCTTTGCAGTATTTTTGAGGCTTGGAAGAAGTCGCAGGATGCCTTAGGTGTGTTTTGCGATCTCTCCAAAGCCTTCGATTGTGTTGAGCATGCTACATTGATCAGGAAATTGCGCCACTACTTTTGCTGATGACACTTCACTTAT
The DNA here is from genome assembly GCF_905147365.1 of Aricia agestis. Taxonomy (NCBI): domain Eukaryota; kingdom Metazoa; phylum Arthropoda; class Insecta; order Lepidoptera; family Lycaenidae; genus Aricia; species Aricia agestis. The sequence continues at coordinate 1,738,327 of NC_056417.1, forward strand.
TTTTAAAGTGAAGCGACAACAGTCGAACTACGACGAGGTAAACAGTGCTCTCTCAAAAATAGTACATTGGTTTAATCTTAATAACTTACTTTTAAATTCTAGTAAAACAAAATGTATAAAGTTTACTTTGCCCAATGTTAGGCAAGTCCAAACTAATGTAGTATTAAATGATGAGAAGATGAATTTGGTAGACAACACTGTATTCTTAGGTATTACACTTGATAGTAAATTACAGTGGGGTTCTCACATTGTTAATCTTGCAGGTAGGCTAAGTTCTGCAGCATATGCAGTCAGAAAAATTAGGGAAATTTCTGACGAAGACACGGCACGATTAGTATATATAAGTTATTTTCATAGTAGGATGTCATATGGAATCCTTTTATGGGGAAACGCTGCCGACATTAATACAATATTTGTGCTGCAGAAGCGAGCCATACGTTCTATTTATAAAATCTCTGAGCTTTAGAATCTCTGAGAGATCAATTTAAAGAAATTGGTATTCTAAATGTTGCTTCTCAATACATTTTGGATAATGTAATATTATAATATGTTAGAAAAAATATAAGTAAATTTAAAGTTAAAAGTGACATTCACTCTAGGAATACTAGAAATAAGCACAAGCTAGATGTGTCGGTGATCAGACTTAGTAAAGTCAGTAAATCTTTTAAAGGTCAATGTATACGCCTTTACAACAAAATCACAGAAAACGTTCAAAATCTTTCCATTAATAAATTTAAAAAAGTAGTTAAAGAACGTTTGTGTGCCAATGCCTATTATAAGGTCAATGATTTCATAAACGATGGCACACCTTGGGAGTAGGATGGCTTCTTGCAAGGCTACTTCTTCATTATTATAGGACTTATAATTATGTATGTGGATATTGTATATAATATTTAGTTACAAAATTGTAAACTTTATTTTAAAAGATTAATTTTTTTCTCACTTTTTTTTGGTAAAAAAGTGGGCCCGTGCGAGTTTCTTACGCCGGTTCTTCTCGCCGGGTTAGTTCCCGAACCGGTGGTAGGCATCATGTAGGACATTCTGAAAACATTTATTTTAAATTTATTCAGAAATAAAACAATTTTGATTTTGAATTTTGATTTTTGATTTCATGTTCACAGATAAATAATTATACATAAGTAAATGTTATTTTTAAGGTTTCACTTTCTTATAATTAACGTAGGCTTGTTTTCTATTAAGGTAAGGTTTAAAGCTTAAACAGCTTTCTTTGATCTAATAAATTTCCTATCATACTGTTATATTACGTTATTTTCATAACTAAATATTGATTATAGATACAACGCGATTGGCATGAACATGACACTTGATTTCTCTATTGTCTACTTTACGAATTGAATTATTTTTTGCAAGTTTAAAAAGTAAAAATTGGTTTTATTTCTTTTAAAGGCAACTTTGTTTCGTGACTGCTAGATACAAGGAAACCTTAATTCTTCGTTTTATTGCAATAACAAAAACCGTAAAAGCATTTAAAAGCGCACATTAGCAATAAGCGTGGCAATAAAAAGCGGGAAGCACTTTAAAAACGCCGAAAACGGACGACATTAACAGGTGCAAGTGCATTAGTGGGCACCGGCTGAGTACGCCCCTGCACGCCCCCGCGCCTAGCTCCGCGCCTGACACTGATTAATAGTTGTACTTACGTTTTGTGTTATCTTTTTACGCCAACATGGTTTTAGGTTAGGTTGGATGAAAATAGATTTAAAGCAACGAATTTAGTTTGGATATCTATGCTAATAACAAAGCTGAAGAGTTTGTTTAAAAGCACGGATCATACACAGAACCGATTTTGGCATGGCACAGATATTATAGAGGTACAGTAGACCAGAATATAGAGTGAAGGACTATAATATTTATTTATTTAAATCAGGCATCTTGGCCCATAGTATATATATACCTTATAGACTAACATACATACATTTATTCTAAAACTAAGACTAAGCACTAAATGCTATTCTTTGCAGGAATTAGTGTACGCGGTTACCACGAAATTCCTTTCTAGGCTAGTTTTGTATACCAGGACGCCGTCAACGCAGCGTTGAAACGTTTATCGTTGCGGTTTTTTGTAGGAACTACAATGGGGGGCGGGGGAGGTGTCGCGCTGCGTTTTCACAGTCTTGTGTTATCGTACGTCATCGCAACGCAGATGTGGCCATTTATTATAGTTGGGGAGGGGAAGAGTAGCTCGAGCGTGTCAGATTAAGCTTGCATATAGGCTTCCGACATGTGTCTAGTTATCATGGTATAGAAATCTGATTTCTCACGTGGTGAGTAAAACTTTTTTTTTTAAATACTTAAATATTGAAATGTCATCGGATCTGTCAGATTAAGATAGGGGATGTTTAGTATACCCGAATATAGAAACTGGGGACAACATTTGTATGGAAAAAAGGGCGGTGTGGACTCCTCTTAACATAAGGTACATATTTCAATATATTTTCAATATTTAGGTGGCCTTGAGCGGTATCACAGGACAGTTCGAAAGGAACCAAATTTAAAACGGTAATAGTATGGGAGTTAAGTGTCCTTAGTTTTTATTATTCATAGGATGGAAGGGAAAAACAAGATAGGTCTTGGCCCATAGTATATATATACCTTATAGACTAACATACATACATTTATTCTAAAACTAAGACTAAGCACTAAATGCTATTCTTTGCAGGAATTAGTGTACGCGGTTACCACGAAATTCCTTTCTAGGCTAGTTTTGTATACCAGGACGCCGTCAACGCAGCGTTGAAACGTTTATCGTTGCGGTTTTTTGTAGGAACTACAATGGGGGGCGGGGGAGGTGTCGCGCTGCGTTTTCACAGTCTTGTGTTATCGTACGTCATCGCAACGCAGATGTGGCCATTTATTATAGTTGGGGAGGGGAAGAGTAGCTCGAGCGTGTCAGATTAAGCTTGCATATAGGCTTCCGACATGTGTCTAGTTATCATGGTATAGAAATCTGATTTCTCACGTGGTGAGTAAAACTTTTTTTTTTAAATACTTAAATATTGAAATGTCATCGGATCTGTCAGATTAAGATAGGGGATGTTTAGTATACCCCAAAGAAGCTTCCATATAAAGCACTGGCGATTCAAAGGTTATTTAAGCCTGCAGGGACATTTTGAAATATAAAAAAATAAAGCTACATATTTTCTTAACTAAGCTTGGCAGATATTTTATTTTGCTCTAAACTAAATGGTTTAGTCCTTGTTGTCTAAAATATGTTTATAATTTACCTAAATAAGCAATTTTCTGAATATATTTTCTTTTTCAAAACTTTAAAATGGCTGCAGTTTCTAAACCCACCGCTAAAATAAAAAAAACGCTCTTATTATTTTTTTATCAGCTTTACCTAGTGTACAAAACCTACTAGGTCTCCATGACGCTCGAGTGACTACAAAAATAGCACCCTCCCCTCCTCTACTATTACAATGCAATGGAACTTTGCTCTTATGTCATGATCAGAAAGTGTGGCACACATTTGATATACCACAGCGCGTAACATTACGAGAATACAACATTTTTAAAACGTACTCCTAATATTATTGTTACAATTGCCAGATAAAATTCAAACAATATTGGATACACTCGTATTAAAGTGTAACAAAGTATTAATAAATTGAATAAAAACGTAACACGGTATTGTGAAGCGGCAACACCACGGTACTACAATTAAAAATAAACACTTGATTCAAAGTAAATACATTGTTTCATTCCACTGTTTGCACTTTGCTTTCATTACATATTATCTAGTTATGTTTATCTATAAATGATTTTAGTTTATTAGTCGTGTTATATATTGTGTGTATGACAATGATTTTAGTCAAAGTTAACATTTATTGTATCGTTTAAAAGAAAGTATGTCTATCAATCTGTTACTGTTAATGGTTAAACCGCTGTACCGGTTTCTATTAAATATTATCTAAGATACATTAAGTTCCTGAATATATGCACTTCAAAAGATACACTTTAGTTTTATCAGTTTTATATACCTATAAGGATTTGTAATCTGTGGTTTTATTTAAAAAAAAATCACGCCCGCTATAAACAAATTTCAGCGCAACGGTACGACAGGCAAATTGCGGGCCACATCCAGAATATATTTTTTACGAAATATCCTTTCTAAATTTTTAATTTATAAAATGAACGAGGACACGAGCTGACAGAACACCTGATGTTAAGCGATAGCAACTACGCATAGTTCATTACTACACCAAAGGAGTTACAAGACACCTTTCTAGCAGTGTGAGTTGCATTCTTAGTATTTAAATTACCTACACTCTTAAGTTACCATTTACCTCACATACTAGACAAAACACATGCCTTATTTCATGCCTGTTTTTTCTGAGGCCATAGTGTTAATCCTCCAGGTTTCGTTCCGGAGCATGTCCCTGTCAAAAACACTCTTCGTCAAAGCATGGCTAACACAAAAATAGTAAACGCTCTTAAAATCCCTTTACGCCATCAAATTTCGAGGCACTTTATTCACAGAATATAGTGTCAGAAATAAAGGGGCAGTTTATTTGGTAGATAACGGGCGGAATGCATCAAGTGGAGCACTTACGAGTGGGGGATATAGTGTATGATGGATTACATTGTACATATTATGTGTTGTTTGTGACGAACTGAAGTTGTCATAGACCCTAGTATAACTTAGTCACTTTCTGTGTGTGCTGCGCAACGTATTGTAGTGGATAGTATAAAGTGCCTGACAGACGTACGAACTTAAAGTACGCGGGTTTTAAGTTCGCGAACTTACTCGGCTCGCGTCGGTGACACACGAGAATCGCTCACACTAGATTATCATGCCTCCAGGCTCGCGGCTCGCGGCGGTCGGCTCGCGGCTCGCGGCTCGCGGCTCTTTGCTGACACACAGGCGATTAAGATCGTCGAGCCATAAGTCGGCGTACTTACTCGCACGTCTGTCACCCCCTTGATAGAGAAAAGTGCAGGTTCACGGTTCAGTTATCTACTACGTCTATGCGTAGATGACTAAACCGTATACATCTTCCGGGGTTTTTTTTTTTTCTTTAAACTTTCTTTTATTAAGTATATTTTTAAAGCCTTTTTGTGTTTTATCGAGAACTATATAAATATCTGGCCCTGAAATTTATCTACGCTATTCAAAGAAGTAAACCGTATTTCCTATACTTCTAGATCATTATCTTCTCTTTTTTTATGAAATAAGGGGGCAAACGAGAAAACGGGTCACCTGATGGAAAGCAACTTCCGTTGCCCATGGACACTCGCAGCATCAGAAGAGCTGCAGGTGCGTTGCCGGCCTTTTAAGAGGGAATAGCGTAATAGGGGAGGGTAGGGAAGGGAAGGGAAGGAAATAGGGGAGGAAAGCGAATAAAGGAGGGTAGGGAAGGGAATAGGGTAGGGAATTGGGCCTCCGGTAAACTCACTCACTCGGAGAAACACAGCGCAAGCGCTGTTTCACGCCGGTTTTCTGTGAGCCCGTGATATTTCTCCGGTGGAGCCGGCCCATTCGTGCCGAAGCATGGCTCTCCTACGTGATTGCATTATCCTCAGGATAACGGCGGATGTAAAAATGAGCATCGTTAAGTAGCTGCTCTTACTGGTTGCCTCACAAAGCAAACTTTCGCGTAATGACATTACTAACTTCGGCCTCAAGTCGTGGCCTAAGTCACAAACGTTTGCAGAATATTTTAATATGAAAATGAAAGGGGATGGAAGCTACCATTAAAAAAATATGGAAAAGTAACTCCGTCAAAATACATGTTCTACAATATTATACTCGTCAAAAATGTGTACCTAATGCTAAGTATTCACACACGGTTTTGCTCGATAATTTTACTCCAAATTGAGTAATAATTACTGTGTGGACTGCAAAACTCACAGCTCGAAGGCTCGATGCGAGCCTCGAGGAGGCGAATTTAATATATCGATTTAGAATAAAACTATCGACTAATGCTGAATGTGTGGATGAAATCCCGAGCCGCGGTTTCTGCTCGACGTTATTGGCTCGATCGAGCAAAACCGTATGTTAGTACTTAAGAGGATACACCAGGGGCTAGAGAAATGACAAAAAAGTACGTGTAATATCTATAGCTGTCTCCCTTACCTCAAGCCTATACCGCAGAACGCGATAGAGACAACTACAGAAAATCAACGATTCGTTGTCCCCTGCTTCCTTCTCCAAAACTTAACCAATTTAAGTACTTTTTTCATTAAAAATTAAAAAAAGGCTTGAGTTGTGTTCCTATGTTTTTTTTTTTTTGTAAAATGAAGCCAAATCTGTTTTCTGGATATTTGAACACAGCAGAAAATCTGACCATTTTTTGGGTTTTTGAACGTAAATATCTTATTTAATAATTAAATCATGAAAAAAAGAAAACATAGAGACATTGTATTAGTGGCTGTAGATATTCAGGAAAACAATTATAACTCTACTAGCATTATCCAGGGAGGAAACTGGGGACAATATTTGTATGGAAAAAAGGGCGGTGTGGACTCCTCTTAACATAAGGTACACATTTCAATATATTTTTAATATTTAGGTGGCCTTGAGCGGTATCACAGAACAGTTCGAAAGGAACCAAATTTGAAACGGTAATAGTATGGGAGTTAAGTGTCCTTAGTTTTTATTATTCGTAGGATGGAAGGGAAAAACAAGATAGGTCATTTTGGAATTTCAAAAGATAACAGCATTTTTAGCCTTAACATAACAACGTTGAATGTATTGTTATTCAGATTAAGTACAATAACTGCTATAGCAATAAGTATCGTCCCACTTTTTATTATTATTATTATTACTTACCTTACTAGCTGCTGATAGATCTGAAAAATAAACAAATAAATAGATTATTGCTAAAATTAAGCAAACTAAAAAATCTATTAAAAAACTATAAAAAGCACCCTCTTCACATGAAAAGGCGATTCACAAACAGTATTATACAATATATTACAGAACTCAAGGATACAAATAAAATCTAAGAAATAAAAATCGCTCCTGCTTCTCGATTGTGCCATCGCGACATCGCCACGGACGTATCTACAAAACTTTACAAAACTATTTAACTAAAAGGTACGTTTGAAAACATTTTCCTTCAAGGAATTATTAAGTACTTAACTCTTTACGCCGGTTATAGGCGAGACCGTGCAAGCTGCACACGGACTACTATTAGCTTTGGCATCGGCTGCCGTGGATGAGAGGTTATGAACTTTAGTTTCTCCACTTATAATACTATAAGCAGAGAAAAGGGGGTATGAGTACACACTTGTATCCCCTAACTTATAAAGATATACTATAATATGACGGCCGGAACTCTAAATGGGGGTTAGGATATAATTATATTGCTTTAAACTCATGGTAGAGCTACAGTTCACTACAAACAGACCGACGAATGATTCCACGAAGCGGATCGTATTATCCGATTTCAAAACATCAATATTTGAGTTCGGTATGGATTACACCGGGACAACACGGATCACAGTTTGCTTTTGAGGGTTTTGACCGACGACGAACCGTAAAGGAAGGGTAATGATTGGTTGTGTATTTACTTTTCATCCTATTCTGCTATGTGTAGCGCCTAAACTGTAAAGAGTATTCAGATAGTAGATTATGAAGTTTTTATACTTATTGTCAAGGTCCTAAAAATTAAAAACTAGATGACGCCCGCAACTCCGTTGCGCCAAAATTCGTATATCACACAGGAACCGTACATTTTTCCGGGATAAAATCCTATGTCCTTTCCCGGGACTCAAAGTATCTCCATACCAAATTTAAGCAAAATCAGTCCAGCGGTTTGGGCTTGAAGAGGTAAAAGACAGACACACTTTCGCATTGATATAATATTAATTCATGAAGCCCTAAGCGGCCGCATCCGGCCGCGATAACAATAGATAAGCTATTGTGTCTCGTTATTCCAAGATCGATGGGTTATAAATTATTTATATTAGTATGGTTATGAATAACGTGACCATACGCTCCGCTTTGGGCGGGACAGTCCTGCTTTCAGACAGTCTGTCCCGCTGTACCCCGCGAGGCCGAAACTGTCCCGTTTTTGTTAACAGACCAAACGGCAATTTAAAAGTATTTTTATGTTTGAAATGCCTGTAAGTAACGCACTCCTATTCAACAAAATAATGTGGTTATTCTGCCATAGACATTAGATATTCGCAAAACACTCAATCAATATTGTATTTACCTCTATACTTCCATAATTAACTTAACTTAAACAAACTTAATTTAATTGGGAGGTGTGGGGGGGGGCGATGGGAATCCGTAGATAATAATAATAATATCTATGGACTCTTCACACCACGTCAGTCTGGCCCCGTGGTAAGTACCTAAAGGACTTGTGTTACAGGTACCAGATAACGGAAATAAATTTAACACTGTTATACTATACATATATTTAAGATTTTTATTATATCATACACAATATATTTAATACATATCCAGACCCGGGAACATTGAAAACTTTTTGTTTTCCGTCGGCGGGATTCGAACCCGCGACCCCCGGCTTGAGCTACCAACACGCTCAACACTGAGCCACAGAGGTCGTAGATGACCCGCTCTGACAAAGATCATTAAAAAAATTTCATCGCTTCGTGTTGCAATGTGAACTGACCATACAGATTGCACGTACCTATTACGTGTTATACGTACCTATATACGTGGGCACAGCATTACCGTGGGCCAGCGCCGCATATACCCGCCTATTAGCCCCCCAAAAATACAATAACATTTTAAGCAAAATTGTCTACTTCTTCTTAGTGTTCTAACTTAGTGTTGTGGCGTTTCCAAATAATTTTGCTTTGATTTCTACAAAGCCTGTATTATAATACAACACAGAATATTATATTCCATGAAATATAATATTCTATTAAATCCTAGTCAATACAGTTCGCCATAACTTAGAGCCATTGTCTCCTCTGTTCTCTCCAGACGCCGCGCTGATCGCGAGATCTGTTACCGTTGTACGAGTTAAGGCGCTGTTACACTAATACCGAATACGACAGTGAGAATTTATGGATGTTTAAAAGAAAACTAAACCGCCGTGAAACAGCGCTTGCGCTGTGTTTCGCCGAGTGAGTGAGTTTACCGGAGGCCCCTACCCTATTCCCCTTCCTACCCTTCCCTATTCCCTTCCTTACCCTCCCCTATTCCCTCTTAAAAGGCCGGTAACGCACCTGCAGCTCTTCTGATGTTGCGAGTGTCCATGGGCGACGGGCGTTTGCTCGTTTGCCCCCTAATGTTATAATTAAAAAAACACTCGTTTTTTAATTGGAGGAAAATGATCTAAATTCCTTTTTGAGTGCTCGAAGTCAGGTGAGCCCTGAGGGGGAAGCAAGTTTGTGATTGTTGGGTTAGAACATTACTTATTTTACTTAATCTAAATTGAAAAAGACCTTGTGTGCAGAGTCTCTCAGGAACAGACAGACACGATGGACGAATTTATGTCCAAAATTGTGTCGGCGTTGTGAGTTGTGATGCAATGTTATAATTATTTCGACGTTCTTTTTCGTAACATATGATTTTGCATTTTTTACTCTTGAAGTTTCAGTTTAAAGAAAATTAAAATAAAAGCTTAAAATTTCTGTCGGCCTTAGGTTTAAATAGGCAGTAGTTGAGCATTCCCTGTATATCCAGGAATCCGGCTTCAAATCGGTTTGTGTCAGATTGGCCCCATGGCATTTAAGGCAATTTGCAGACGACGGGGCGGGGCGGGCCGGTCAATTTCGCCGCGTACGCCCGTCGATGTGTGCGGCTGCCCGCGCCGCGTACACACATCACAAGTAGCCGTTAGCCGGTTTGTGCGATCCAGGGCGGGCAGCCGCGGACATGCGCCTCCAGTGCCCGCCAGGCACCTGCGGCGCGGTTTTTTTGCCCGCCGTGTGCGTTGGTAATATAGGATTCCTTTTGTGCTATCGTTCGCGGCGAAATTGACCGGCCCGCCCCGCCCCGTCGTTTGCAAAGCGCCTATAATAAGTATAAACGTGAAATCGCACCGCTATAACGGCTCCTTAGGTACATGAATCACTGCTTTGTGGGCTCACAGCTAATGCTCTTATATTTTATAGAGTCAGACTCGTGTGTCATTAATTATAAACACAAACGCTTTATCTCCGTTTATGGCCTGTTATTTAATAAACCCTGTTTGTTTTAATGTTTTAAGTTATGAAAGGAGATAGCAAACAATCAACAAATTAACTGACTTTCTATTTTGAACGTATTAGGGTTTTTCAATCAATTCTACGTATGAGGGTTTTTCAATTAAATCTACTTCGATTTAGTCCGGTTTGGTAGAAAGCATTATTTAGCAAATTTTAATTACATCAAACTTAGATCGAAACTATATTTAAACTTTTTTTAAATCTATGGACACTTCAAACCACGTCAGCTTGGCCCTGTGGTAAGTACCTGAAGGACTTGTGTTACGGGTACCAGATAGCGGAAATATATTTAAGATTTTTATTATATATGATACACGTCATATTTAATACTCATCCATGACCCACAAACTTTGAAAACTTTTTGTTCCGTCGGCAAGATTCGAACCAGCCGGCTTGAGCTACCAACATGCTCACCAACTGAGTCACAGAGGTCGTCAAATGTAGAGTTAGTTTATATTAGCATTTATATTAGTTTATATTAGATTAGCATAAACGACATTATTGCTTTGATGACTAACGGCCATTCCCAATATTTGATCTATCTCTGGTTTTGCCCTACTAGAGATAGGAATAGCTCACAATTGACATAAAATATATGTCTCTAATGTCTAATGTGAGCTATTCCTATCTCTAGTAGGGCAAAACCAGAGATAGATCAAATATTGGGAACGGCCGTTATAGAACTCATAAAAACTACCTATTACGCGTGTAGCGCCGCCTTAACAGTAATGAATATCTGCTACTATCATTATATTATACATTTTTAATATATTTTTGCCCTCTTTTATTAATTTATATACAAATACTTGTGTGCATCGCAGTTAGAATTTTTCAAATCATTCAGTGAAAAGCTCTTTGTGAGTATTACAATGTATTTTGTACGGCAAAATGGTTACCATACAAAGTTTCACACCGCATTTTTTCAGTTTTTTAGTTTTCATTCGCAAAACCTTTTGTATACTTACAATGCGCAGCTAAACATAAACATTGATTTTTTTAATAAAGTTGAAATTTTAGATCTCTTTGGCTGGAAAGCGGATTTCTTTTGTCGAATAAAAACATATCACAACTTTATAAATTTATATTATTTTTATTTTAGTTCAAGTATTATTAACGTCATCATAGTATACAAAATAAACAGAAAATTTACCTATTTCCCAGGATAAGGTCTGTATCTGTGCGTCTGTATGTCTTTCTGTTACCTCTTTACGCCCAAATCACTGCACCAATTTTGCTGAAATTTGGTATGGTGATACTTTGAGTTCCGAGAAAGGCCATATGATACTTTTTATCCCGGAAAAATGAACGGGTTCCCGCGCGACAAACGGATTTTGGCGCAACGGGCATCATCTACAGTCTATCAAGAAAGAGTAGACGCAGCATTTTCTTAACGTAATCACGCTCAAAAGGTGGTTTTTAGGGTTCCGTACCCAAAGGATAAAAACAGGACCCTATTACCGAGACTTCGATGTATGTTCGTCTGTCCGTCTGTCTGTATGTCCATCTGTCCGTCTGTCCGTCTGTCGGCCTGTCCGTCTGTCCGTCTGTCCGTTCGTCCGTCTGTCCGTCCGTGAACCATAAGTCCGCGTACTTACTCGCGTGTCTGTCACCCTCGTCTGCGGTCTGAATTGACCCTTAAGAAGGGTCAATTCAGACCGCAACGCGACGAGGCGAGACGAGGCGCGGCGCGGCATTTTGTATGGATTTGACAGATTTCAGTTATTACGTCAGACGTCTTACGAATCTGTCAAATCCATGTATATAATAAATTAAGAAATGAATCTACGCGTCGCGTTGTGGTCTGAATCAAGTGAGACACATTTCAGAATATGAAATATTATTACTATGGATTTAATTTCCTTTAATCACGTTTAGAATTTAAATACCAACTAAACCCGATGTGATTTAGATTGTAGTTAATTATATCCGTCCCAATGCAGGATTCAGTTAATTTTCTCCATCCCAATGTAGGAATCAGTTAATTTTCTTTGAACCCGAGTCACGGGGTCCTCAATTTGTAACTGTTCGGCTTAATAACTTAGTTAACTGATTTCGAGTGACATGTTAATTTTGATTACGTTTACATTCAAATTTGAGTTAAAGGATAACTATAACTAATTTATTAAAAATAATAGTTACCATTTGTGAAATATGTATTTGTGAAAACAAAAAAATATATTTTTTTCTACATTTTGATTAAGTATACCTCATAATAACAATAATTATTATTTACTATATGCTAACCGGTTAATGGTCTTATAAAAGTTTCAATCTCTATAATATCTTTAAAAGAATTTACTCTAAAGAATTTAAACGTGGGAGAGCCATGCTTCGGCACGAATGGGCCGGCTTGACCGGAGAAATACCACGCTCTCACAGAAAACCGGCGCTTGCGCTGTGTTTCACCGTGTGAGTGAGTTTACTCCCAATCCCCTACCCTATTCCCTTCCCTACCCTCTCCTATTCCCTTCCCTTCCCTACCTTTTTAAGAGGGGGTAGGGTAATAGAGGAGTCTATTACCCTATCCCCTCTTAAAAAGCCGGCAATGCACCTGCAGCTCTTCTGATGCTGCGAGTGTCCATAGGCAACGGAAGTTGCTTTCCATCAGGTGACCCGTTTGCTCCTTTGCCCCCTTATTTCATAAAAAAAACTATAACTTCAATAATTAAATTAATTATTACCTCAACAACTTTTTTCACTAAATCTAACGCCGTTTTATTTTATACATTAAAATGTATATTCTAGAATCTGAGACAGTAATCAAAGAGGTATCAAAAACAGGAACTCCGTTTTAGTAGACTGTACTAGATCTAGACTTTATAAATTGTACTAGCTATAAAAAGCCGAGCTTTATGAGGGCTCGCGTCGTTTTTCTGCGTGGTAATAATCTTTAATGCAGTTTTTTTATATTTTAGAAGTAACCCAACCTTGACTGACCGATGATAACACAGCTACATATAAATAAAAAATATTTTGTTAAAGCACAAATCAATAGGCTGATAGTTTTTCCGTAAAGTGTACCACAAAAGCTCAGGTTGTGGGATATATTAGGGCTCGCTTCGTTCGCCCTGATAAAAATACAGTCCATCAGGGGTATTCCAGCTAATCCCATCCACAGAAGGAGTAACCACAGTGTAACCGCTGTGAATGCTATCAGAGCGGGGAAAAGTTAAAATGGAGAATGTTACTAGGTATGCCAAATTGCTTGAAATTTTGTCACAGAGCCTGTGTGTATACAAATACACACAGGCTTTAAGCTTAGGATAAACCTACGAAGCTGACTGCAACAAAAACTATAAATATATAGTTTTTGTTGCAGTCAAAAATACCTAGTAGTTTTGATTTTATAGGGATTCAAAGTTTCGAAAAATATCGATTCCCGCTAACAGTCCCGCGACCGCTTGTGACGTCATAGCACAATTCTGCCGCGCGGGCCCCATACAATAAACGTGATTTTTTGCTCTATCTCAACAACGGCAACAGGTAGGCACTTGAAATTTTCACCAAGGTCTTAATTATATGTGTACTTTAATAATTAATAATAATATTATAATAAAATAAAAAATTAAGGGGGGCTCCCATACGAAAATCACAATTTTTGGCCTATTTTGCTCTATAAACTATATTCTCTATTTTAGACGTCGTGTATTTTAGACGTGGGAGAGCCATGCTTCGGCACGAATGGGCCGGCTTGACCGGAGAAATACCACGTTCTCACAGAAAACCGGCGCTTGAACTGTGTTTCACCGTGTGAGTGAGTTTACCGGAGGCCCAATCCCCTACCCTATTCCCTTCCCTACCCTCTCCTATTCCCATCCCTTCCCTACCTTTTTAAGAGGGGATAGGGTAATAGAGGAGTCTATTACCCTATCCCCTCTTAAAAAGCCGGCAACGCACCTGCAGCTTTTCTGATGTTGCGAGTGTCCATGGGCACCGGAGTTGCTTACCAGGTGACCCGTTTGCTCGTTTGCCCCCTAATTTAATAAAAAAAAACGCCCAAAAAAAAAAACAACGCTAAGCCCGCATCTTATACCAAGCGCAAGGAAAAAATTGTGGGACCTCATCGGACTGTAGAGGGTGGTGAGTCTGAAGCGAATACGTAATAGCTGTAATAGTGTGAGATTTGTCTGTCTATGTACCTATGTCATAGAAGCTTCGTTAAGGAGAGAAAATAATATAAATTACTAGCTGTCCCGGCAAACGTTTCTTTGCCATATAAAGTATTTCGCCCGTATTATTTTATTGAAGTGACTAAATAAGTATGTTACCATGGCAACGTCCATCGCTATCCCGTCGCACAAACAATGGTCGCCGTCAGTCTCGAGTTGTAATAATTTACTATTATGTATTCAACAAATTCACTTATCAATATAAAAGTAGCCAGTAGCCGATTCTCAGACCTACTGGATATGCATAATATAAAATTTGGTAAAAACCAGTAAAGCCGTTTCGGAGGAGTACGGTGACTAACATTGTGACACGAGAATTTTATATATGTTACCGGCCAAACCCGATTTCAGGACAAACCAGTTTTGCCTAGGCTCAACTAGTTCTTCCTATACGCGATAGAATTAACTGGTATGGCCTCGTTCAAACTAATTTGTCCTTAGCCTGATAGGACAGACCAGTTTAGGCTAGGCCAAACTAGTTGGTCCTAATATCAATACGCACACTCTAGGATAAACTAGTATGGCCTAGTCTAAACATCGTAGTATATCTAGAAAGTGAAAATAAATGGATTAACTGAATAAAATACTCCGTGATTGGAAAAATAATAATTTTTATGAAAGTAGTAGCTTTCATTTTCTTAGCCTGTTTCACAAGATTTTGTGCTGCAGTTGTTCTAGCTCTATGAATGTCTATTTCAGATAAATAAACTTTTTCTTTGTTCAGCAACGTTATCATCACTGTCTTCTGTCAGGGTAACATTGCGATCCTCTTCTATTACCTTCCTTAAATCATCTTCATCCTGAATATTATTTATGATTTCTTGCCGCAAAGAGGAAGTCTTAAGTCCTACTCTGTGTTCTATTCCAAATAATGCCCTGTATGGCGATTGCTTTATCCCTGAAGGGTAAGTGAGGTTTTTCATGAACTGAATATAATATTATGTCAAGCCTTATTTCGTTGAAATGTTGTCCTTCATCCAAGAGACTATCATATTCTCTATATTATCTTGATTGGCACGTTCAACAGAGCCCTGGCTTTGACTTTGCCTAGGTTTTCCGTGCACAATTTAGAGTTCGGGCCACAGACTGGCAAGACCAATGACCCCGCTATTTTTTTTTACTATTTAGACTGGGCCATACCAGTTTATCCTAGAGTGTGCGTATTGATATTAGGATCAACTAGTTTGGCCTAGTCTAAACTGGTCTATCCTATCGGGCTTAGGACAAATTAGTTTGAACTAGGCTATACTAGTTAATCCTATCGCTTATAGGAAGAACTACGAGTAGTTGAGCCTAGGCAAAACTGGTTTGACCTCAAATCGGGTTTGGACGGTAACATATATAAGATATAATTTATAGAGGATGTATCTCTATAATACTAGACGACGCCCGCAACTCCTTTGCACCAAAACTCGATTATCGCGCGGGAACCGTACATTTTTTTCGGAACATTATATCCTTTCCCGGGACTCAAAGTATTTCCATGCCAAATTTCAGCAAAATCGGTCCAGCGGTTTGGGCGTGAAGAGGTAACAGACAGACAGATAGACAGGCATACTTTCGCATTTATAATATTAGTATTAGTATGGATTTCGCCCGTATTATATTATTGAAGTGACTAAGTAAGTATGTCACCATGGCAACGTCCATCGCTATCCCGTCGCACAAACAATGGTCGCCGTCAGACTCGAGCTGTAATAATCTATTATTTATTCAACAAATGCACTTATCAATATAAAAAGTACCCAGTAGCCGATTCTCAGACCTACTGAATATGCATATAAAATTTGGTAAAAATCAGTAAAGCCGTTTCGGAGGAGTACGGTGACTAACATTGTGAATTTTACACGAGAATTTTATATATAAGATAATGTTAACCGACCATAATAAGATCATGTTTAGTTTAAGAATTTACTTCTTTAAACTTCTCCGCCAAAAAGTAATTTTCGGGGAAGAAAACAGGAATTTCCAGTGAAAAGAATAATTATTATTTTAAACTCGTGTTACATCAACAAAGGTAATTTGGAGTTTTCAATACGAAAGAACAAAGACCGCCTTTAACTTTCAGAATTGATAAACTTTTTCCCTGTTTAAAGTTAAGTATTAATAATTAATTTGTTATTAATTTAAACACAAAGTTTGCACTAAGTTACTTTTGATAAGTTGCTGTAATTACAAATGTTTTCACGAAGTAAAATATTTACCGATTCCTTAAATTCTTCCTTAAAATCTTTGGTCTAAGAACTCCACCAATTCTTTGTATATTGACCTCTAATAATAATATCTATGGACGACCTCCACTACCTCAATCCTACGATTTTGACGATTACAAAGAACTACGTTTACTAAAGCGCCGAAACAATTTTAATTTTTTATTTATTTATTTAAATCAGGCTACGTAGGCCCATACAATATATACCTTAATGACTAACATATATAAAAATTATATAAACTTAACAACTACACAATATTATCACGAATTAACGGCGACGTGACGCGCGCTTCATTCCGGAGTCTCCCCCGGAACCTTCGGTAAACCACATCAGTCGGCCAGAATTCCTCCACTTCAAAGATCAGGAGAAGATGCGTCGGTACTCTCACCACAAAGGAACTGAAGTTGACCTTGTGGCGAGACTGCAGACGCTCGACCCTCAAGTGAAAGGATGTCTTCTTACTGATGTAGTCCACGACGTCTTCGACCTCCATGGACCAGTGCAGGCGGGATATGTACAGGGGCGTCGCGGGGACCTCGCTCCGCAGACGCAGCTCAGGTACATATGGCGCGGTGCCGCGATGGTTGCGGGCGGTGGGCTTCTTCTTCCTTCTCTCCACCAGTATGAAGCCCTCCTCATCGCACATCCTGCTCTCGTCCTTGCCAGGTCGAGAAGACTTAGCCTTGCGGCTCTTCGTAGCCTTGCGGCTCTCCGTAGTCTTGCGACTCTCCGAAGCCTTACGGCTCTCAGTTTCCCCATTTTTATGCGCCCGCGTGGGAGGCGCGGGGCGACCAGCAACAGTCGCGTAGTTTTGCTGAGTCGCCTGTGGACTCGGCGTCGGCGCAACCGGGAGAGGAGCGCGGGCGGGGGCGGCAGCGGCGGCGTTCGTTGACCCGTCCGATAATGCTGACGGGCTAAACGTGATCGCTTGTGCGCCTCGGCGATGAGTGGCGAATGCGGCGTCAGCTGGTGACCTACATAATGAATTATTACTTTTTAGTTGTGATAATTCATTACGTAGATCACTAATGATAGCTTTTGACGCCTGCAATCTACCCCAAACTCCGGTCAGCTCCTCCTTCAGGAACCTGATGTCCTTCAGTAGGCTGACGACGTCGACGTGGTCCAACGTGACGGGCGGCAGCTTGTGCAGCTCTTTAGCCACAAAACCCGGCACCTCATCTGGATCAGTCTGCTTCAGCAGGGAGATGATGTCCTGCACGCTCCTTTCAGTTCCGTCTCTTCGTCGCGACGGCATGTTCGCGCTCTGGCCGAGCGTCTCATACAGCAGCTGCTTCCCCTTGCAAATCTCCTCACTGGTGAAGGAGGGCTTGCAGATCTGCATGATGCTGACCTCATCCATGGTGTCGATGGCGTGTTGGATAAACGCCAGCAACTCCTTGGCTACGAGCGCCATGGTCACGTGCAGCGGCAACGTGCCGCGCGATTCGCGAAAATATTAATTAAATAATATTTGCGGCGTGTGTAACGTGGAGCACGACCGTTCGCTAGCTCGACACATTACACATATCTAAATTAATGGATATGAACATATTTTAAGTCCTGGAAAAGGACGTCATATAGGACGACAGTTTTTATTTAGGGTCCTTGGCGGACCATGTTTTTCGGTGCAACGATAATACTGGAAAACCGACTTACCAAATAACAAAAAAAATAAAAATGTTCGTGATAACAATCTAAATAAAAAAGTAAGTTCTTCTACATTCTAAAAAACATTAAAAAAAGCTTTTAACTCTGAAATACAAATCAGCGATTTGCTCGTCGGGGCAGTACAAATAGTGTTGTATTTATGAGGCGAAGCTCCATCTATTTC
This sequence comes from Aricia agestis, assembly GCF_905147365.1. Lineage (NCBI taxonomy): Eukaryota > Metazoa > Arthropoda > Insecta > Lepidoptera > Lycaenidae > Aricia > Aricia agestis. Next base: position 1,756,698 of record NC_056417.1, read on the forward strand.
GATACAGCCATTAACCTAACTAATGATAGTTCGACTCATTTACTGAATGAAACCGTAAAAACACTGTATTTTAAATAAAACTATTACTTAAATATATAGCTGCAAATAATTTCAACATTCAAACTTGCAGTGTAATTAATGAGAAAATATGGCTGTCTATTTGTTACCTCTTTACGTTTTAACAGCTGAACCGATTTTGACAGTTTACTATAAAGATTACTTTGAGCATAGAATAGATAATAGTACAAGTTTGATTCCCTGGAAACGACACACAGGATCATTTTTTATGCATGTATAATGTATAATTGTATATGGCCTTTAAAATCATGTCGGCCTGACATAGGATCCTTTTTATCCCCAAAAATGCACGGCTCTAACGCGGTTCCTACTAGCAGAATTAAGACTTCGAAAAAATAAAGAAAAGTGGAATTTGACAAGAAAACTCCTTTAATAATTTCTAATTCCTAATTAAACTTTCGGAATTTCGCTAAGGAATTAAAAATAATTCCTAAGGAAAACTCCGAAACTTTACAACTTTTTTGCTTCCCCCTTTAAACTAATGGCTAGTTTAGCAGACTTCAAAACACTTCAAAGGAAAGTGTGATTTGGAATTATTTGACTTGCACTCAGTCTGCTAATGGTCGTGCAGCCTGGGGCCATTGAAAGACAATTGCAACAGCAGACTAGCAAAAACATCCGATGCCTAATTAAGTTGCCATTTTACTCCATGTGATGTGTCGATAAAATAATTGGTATCGATGTTTTCAGATTTTTTTTTCTCTTGAACTAATAATAATCTTTTAAATTAAATTTCAATATATTTTGTCTTTAACTTTAAAATTTATTGTGCACTTTAAAACTTATTGTACAATTACTTTTGAATATTAGTTAAGTCAGTATTTTGTTGTAATATAGCGTATTTTATAATTTCAAGCCTAAGCCGCAGTAACAATTTAGAGAGACCTTTTATTACGTTACCTTGTGTGGACACGAATTTACAGTAAGTATTTTGTATTAAAAGCACCGTTTCATAGTAAAGAAAACCAAAGCTGAATGTTTTTTTTTTTTACATTTAGTCTTTATAAACATTTCATTTTTCTTATCAAAACCCATTTTTTTACCAAGTAAATAAATGTTTTAATAGTATTTCCCTGAGTTATTTTGTTTTAAAAAAGATTTCGTCTTTTGAAAGTATGATCACAAAAGATCTGATAGATTAAAGATAAGTAGCATGTTTACTGAATCAGACTCTTTTAAACTTTTTCAAATCCATTCCACTTTGATCTCGCCCGGTGAAAACATCTTCAATACAAAACATCCTTATTGTGATTAAGTCAAATAAAAGGTATTTTTCTTATATAAAGGTATTTTTCTTTACAAACTACCATTTATATTTCTTTAAATTGTGATCTTTAAAATAATATTAGCGTTCGTACGTATTATAATATGTTTTTACGGATTACCTTTTATAAAAAATATATCTTAATTAGTGTGTTTAAGGCTTAAGCCATATTATGAGTGAAGTTTTATCAGGGTTTGAAAGTACTCTTGACAATATTAACACGTTAACTGCGTAGACCCAAATCCTTAACCTAAATTTAAGTGCGTTACGGGGATGAGCACGCCCCTTTATGAAATTAATTATTATGCGTTACGGGTGCAAAAGTGCCCCGTACACCCGACTTCATTTAAACCCCTCTAAAATTGTCAAAAATAGTATTATCATTGTTTTTCTTATACCATTTCAAAGAGTATTAACTGAACTACACTCTCCTTACTCCGCACGTAGGTACAATAAAAACAAAAATACATATAATGAAAAATAAAGTGCGGGGTGCTTCTATCCCCGTAACGCAATTAAAAACAAAAAATACGGGATTCCAAAAACCCTTTAACGCACAGAATACATTTTTATCGATAAAATGTTAGTGATGGGAGTAAAAAAATTAAAACTATCGATATTTTAAATAGATGATACTCGTATTTGTTTATTCATAATAATTATAAGAATGACTTTAGGGAACATTCCAAACAAACATATTTTTATATAAAAAATAAATTATCTTAGAATTACTTAACACTTCGTTAATGCGAATAACCGATAGTATAGAAAAAAACTTTACTGAATTCTAATGTTTCATATTATAACACTGCAAACAATATGCTTTATTACACTGACGACAAAGTGTTTTAACTTTCTTTACTTTGTTATCTGCTTCCCGACTGCTCATAGATTTTCTTAGCTCCTCATAACAACCTGAACATTTTTTTTTCTTTTCACTAATTTCAAATTTATGTTTAGATTCAGAAGGCTCCAAATCATCAGATTTAACGTTGATCAAATTTGTGAAAGAATCAATGATGTGTTCAACAAAACCTTTTTTGTTTGTTTAGGGTTTCCTGAATTTAATACAACATTTTGCAATTGGTGATAGGTTTGACCAGTGCTAGGGCTGGTGATCACATCGTATCTTGGACTTAGGTTTCGCTGAAGGACCTTGCGGAATAATGGTGATGATGGTGGTCGTCGGGATAATCGTGAAGATGTTGATACATCATGCTCATCGGCTTCTTCATTATTTTTACCATGAGATAATTCCAACATACGCCGCGAACGCTTCATTTTGAAAAATAGTCGATAAACACTTTGCTTCTTAGGACGCGCCTACGCAAATGAGCTCATCACCCCGTACGGGGTAAGCAATAATCTGTACGGGGTGATATAGACCCCGTAGACGCACTTAATTACAATTTTTACTCGCTGGTCGCAACGGGGCTCAAGAAACCCCGTAGATTATTATACCGATTCTTGATTCAATTTCAAGCCAGGAACATAAATATCTATTCATCTCATTCATACAACAAAAATCCTCAAAAATACAATCCCCGCAAGAACGAGTAGACACTACTTTTTCAGCACCGCACTGACTGATGTCAACGTACGGGGCGCGAAAGTACCCGTAACGCAGTGAACGTGTTAAAATATACCGTATCCGTTGAATAACTTTATAAAGAGGACTAAAATTATTATTTGTAAAAAATCGAATCCTCAATACAATAGTAGGTGTTCGCAACTCCGTTGGTCAGAAATTTGTTTATTACGTGCGCAACTTGTGTCCTTTTCTGAGACTTATATCCAAATCAATTTAGCAGTTTAATCATGAAAATGTAACAGAGAGACATACAGACAAGCTTTCGGATTCATAATAATAGTATAAATTACCAGTAAAATAACATCGATAAATTTTTATCGATATCTCCGATCACATCACTACAACTCTTTGTTTTTTGAGAGCCCCCAGCGCCCTCTATTCTAGTTTAATTTTTAATCACGAGCCAGTTTTGACTTTCGGTACTTGTTCATTGTTCTCTAGTGTTTTTATAATAGTGAGATAATAGAACAATGTGTAGCTCGCATTTCAGCTCTAATTAACGACCTGCAAGACTGAACTTGCTATTCAGGTATTGTTACCTTGTAATTTATGCAATCCTAGTCCTTTTAACGCCCTTTTAAAACAAACGTAAGTTTTTAACTGAAGGTCGATTTTGATAAGTTATTTTACGATACAGTTGCGATATATTCGATGAATTATTCTGGTTTTAAGGAGTTATTTTAAGGGCGGATTCGACCAAACTGGAGTAAAATTTTACTCGAGTATCTTAACCTAAGAGTAAGCTGGTTTTGCGTTTTTCCAACTTCTAATCCAAGAATGGGGTAATTACACGGGAGTAAATATTTACACGGGCTATTTTGGTGGAGTAAATATTAAACTGAGAATAGTTGCACAACAGGGTTCAACTGTCACGGTCGGTGTCATTGTGAACTATAATTGACATTTTATTTCATACTCTTTGAGTAACTTGGTAAAATGCAAACGATAATACCCTAGAGTAAATTAAAGGAGTAAAATTATTCTCATGATAGTTATACTCGTGTAACTTCAAGTTTGGTCGAATCGGGCCTAAGTATCAAATCAGCTAGATACGTTCTAATTAGTTGAAGCTTCACAAGTCAGTTTATATCGAAACAACTCGTGTCCAAAACAATGGTAGTTATTTAAAAGTTTAAGATTGCTTACAATACCTACATTATGTATTACAAATTCAGTGGAATCGCACATACAGGTACGGTTGTCTACGGGCGCTGTTTCTATCGAACAAGCTTTTGGCCAATAAAGAAGAAGTTTGGAGTTTGGCTACAAAGGAATAAATAAATGAACTATAGTAATTTAATTATCCTAATCATATTATTTTAAACATATTAAAAGTCAATAATATAATCTACAAATTAATTCTTTAAAAGTCCTTAAGTGGATTTGTGGTTTCGGTGGTAAAACTCAATCAAATTATAAAATGGCTCATAAAAGGGATAGCAATTAAATTTAACAATTACCAGGGCATCAGTAACAAAAGGAGACATTTTAAGTCTGATTTATGTGGGGGTACTAAAGACGTTAACGATTATCGCTCGGAGGCGGGGGAGGTTACAGAATAAGGATACGCAGAAGACAAGCTAGATTGCGCAAAAACAGATAATATATACTGAATACAATTTTTGACACAAGATTGCCTGATGGACTGGCGACAAGTACTACGCCAATCAAAATTTTTAGGCTGTGTACTATATGACTCTCTTAACGACTCAATAACCGTACATTTTCCGGGACTCAAAGTATGTCAAAAAATTTCAGCAAAATCGGTTTAGCGGTTTGGGCGCGAAGAGGTAACAGACAGACAGACACACTTTCGCATTTATAATATTAAGTATGGATGGATGTACTCGTACGTATATTAATAATGCACCGATGTCACTAAATATAATACATTAGTAGTACCAACCGCTGTCCAATGGTAATGAGCTGTCTTATCACTAGTCTTTTTTTTATGAAATAAGGGGGCAAACGAGCAAATGGGCCGCCTGATGGAAAGCAACTACCGTCGCCCATGGACACTCTCAACATCAGAAGAACTGCAGGTGCGTTGCCGGCATTTTAAGAGGGAATACGCTCTTTTCTTGAAGGTTTGCAGGTTGTATAGGTCCAGAAATACTCCTGGTGACAGTTTGTACCAGAGTTTTACAATGCGCGGCAGAAAGTTACGCGAGAAACGCGCGGTGGAAGACTGCCACTCATCAATGTGATGAGGATGGTACATATTTCGCGTGGGACGTGCAGTTGGTATGATTCTGAACAATTCCTCAGAGCACTCCCCGTGATACATCCGATAGAGGATGCAGAGTGAAGCTACATATCGGTGGAATTCTAAGGGGTCCAAGCTGTTTGAAACACTATGGCAGTCAACAATTCGAGCGGCCCTTCGTTGGATACGATCCAAAGGGAGTAGTTGGTAATTGGCGCCCCTGCCCAGAGATGAGAAGAGTATTCCATATGAGGCCGAACCTGCGCCTTATAGAGTTGTAGGCGTTGGTACGGACTGAAATACTGTCTCGCTCTGTTAAGAATACCAAGCTTCTTCGAGGCTAACTTGGCTTTACCCTCTAGATGGCATCGAAATTGGACTTCGCTTGATATTCTATCAAATGCGTATTCTTCTAAGAGTTTATTTAGTTTAAAAGTTTGTTATTTCACATCTGAAATACGATGTAAAACTGAACGGACTGCATCGCACAAAGGCACGAAATCAGAGGTGCACCGTAAAGGTTCAAGAAATAAAGCAGGGCATACAAATATTATTCGCTCGTCTATCCATCCTTTACTAATATTAGAAATACAAAAGTCTGTTACCACTTCACACCCAAACCGCAAAACTGATTTTGCTGAAATTTGGTATGAAATACTTTGAGTCCCGGGAAAGGACATAATGTAGGGACCATGTATGTGTGAATGTGCGTGTGCCAGAAGTTTTGTGTCTAAAAAAACCTTAATTGCAGCAAAAATATACAGGACTTCCAGAAGCTATTACATTTTTTTTTTGCTGTTTAAATTACTAAAACGATTAACTGTAGCTCTCACACTAGGATAACTTGTGTCGTGAGAGCTGATTATAATATTATCAACAGGAATCAGTATTTTATATGTGGGAGAGCCTTGTTTCGGCACGAATGGGCCGGCTCGACCGGAGAAATACCACGTTCTCACAGAAAACCGGCGTGAAACAGCGCTTGCGCTGTGTTTTGCCGAGTGAGTGAGTTTACCGGAGGCCCAATTCCCTACCCTATCCTTCCCTATTCCCTTCCCTTCCCATCCCTACCCTCCCCTATTACCCTATTCCCCTCTTAAAAGGCCGGCAACGCACCTGCAGCTCTTCTGATGCTGCGAGTGTCCATGGGCGACGGAAGTTGCTTTCCATCAGGTGACCCGTTTGCTCGTTTGCCCCCTTCTTTCATAAAAAAAAAGGAAGATTAAACTCGGTACCACCACCTTAAAAGCATTAAATACATAAATAAATAATATATATAAAATTAGTTTAAGTATCATGTTAAGTATATAAAATATTTATGTAAAATTAAATTATTATTAGAGTTAAATATAACAAGGGAAGAGTTCAACTTTTGTGTCTTCGTATTAAAAACATAATGTGTTAGAAGTTTAGATTTTTTCCGTATCATTGTAATCCAGAGATTTTAAATACTTTGAAATCAAACATTTAGCCTTCATAGATGTAGGTGATGATGATGATACATGTGTCATGTAGTCTGGGAGGCTAGAGACGACGGGCAGTCACTGCGTGAGTCCGAATGAACGGGTGTTAGTTTTGGGATTAATAAAGGCCAAGTTTAATATCACCTATTGGTTTTACTAGTGCAACCCGGGAACTTATTAATAATAATAATAGTATAATAATAACTTTTATTTCGGATCACAACAAAAATCCATAGTGTTAGTAAATAATATAATTGAGACTTAAACTATGTTAGTACATCACATTATCAAATAACAATAGCAGCAATTTGTGTATTAGGAATGGTGAGGCGTTGGAACTTTTAATGAGCCTATTCCTATTTAACGTGAACCTCTATCCAATGCCTTACCAAACCATCAAGATTATCAGTCAATACCCTTAGAATGCTGTTATTACTACTTCTGACACGCTGCATGCGTGCGCATTTCTGCAAACATGCCTGAGGCACTACAGTACCTTGGTAGTCCTAACAGCATTCTAAAGATATTATTGTATTGAACACGAAGAGCATTTATTGGGTGTAGCTCGCCCATAGATTGCATGTGTAAAAGGACTGGCAGTAAGCTTTAAATAAAGTCACTTTTACCTCATCAGAGCATCTTGCAAATCTACGAGCTAACATGTTCCCACGCACGGCCAACGCTCTTCGCTCCCTCTCAATGTCTACATCGTCAACAAGTGTATCAGTTACCCAATGACCCAGGTATTTAAATTTATGGACTCTAGCAAGTGGAACTTCATTAAGAAATACGGGTGGTATTGTGCTAACTTTATGTTCACGGGGTTGGAAAACAAGTAGTTCACTTTTCTTAGAGTTATACCTGAGTCCTTGGGCCTCGGCATACGCTTGACACTTGCCTAGCAGTTTTCTGAGGCCACTGACCGAGGGACTGAGCAGCACCATGTCATCAGCATAACTAATGTTGTTTAGCATCACTCCGCCCATGGAACAACCGACATTAGTGTTGCTCAGCTCCTCGATCAGCTTATTTATGTAAAGGTTGAAGAGATGAGGAGAAGTTAATCCACCCTGTCTAACTCCACACCTTAATTTGTACAGGTTAGAGAGAGCCCCAGACCACTTTACAGCATTTTCCTGGTTCTTGTACCAATAATCAAAAATATTAATAACCTCAATTGGAAGATCCGTCTCATCCAGCAACTTGTTGCGTAGTATCTCATAGGACACCATATCGAAAGCCTTTGAAAGGTCCAGAAAACATGCATATACTGGAGTGCTTCTATCGGTGTAGTATTTGACAGTCTGCTTGAGAGACAGAATTGCAGTTTCTGTAGATAGTCCTGCTCTGAAGCCAAATTGGGCATCGTGCAACTTAAGATGCTTATCTAGATATTGATCAAGCAGACTGTCTAGGACCTTTGCGATTGTTGTGGCTAGCGATATGGGCCTATAATTAGCTTTACTGGAGGAATCCCCAGTTTTATTTTTGATTATTGGTACAACAACCGTCTTCATACAATCGCCAGGTAAATAAGTGTGCCTAATGCAAAGGGTGTAAAACAAAGACAGAACCCTTGGTAAGTGTGAGCCAGCGTATCTCAGATGCTCAATGCTAATTCCATCATGACCTGGAGATTTACCCTTCGTCATAGCGCGTATTGTGTTAGACACTTCTTTCGCAGTAAAACGTATCGGGTGAGCAGATGTCCGGCTGGGCGAGTGGTTATTAGACTCGAGCGGCTGAGACACACAGTTTGGCCTGGATAAGGGCTCTATCAAAAAGTTCTCCCTAAACATACCAGCTGGCTCTTGTATGCCTTCAACATTGAGAGGAATGCACGGTCGGAAATAGTTATTAGTGGGGAACTAAAGAGACTCCTACAGTAGGTACTTTTATCTTGGTAAAATGTACGGTTCCCGCGCGATAAACGAATTTTGGCGCAACGGAGTTGCGGGCGTCAACTAGTATTTTATTATGTAGTATTTTACTATGAATTCTATTATAATTTATATTTTCTCTCCTTATCTGCTATTTTTAGCTTATAATTCTAGTTTATATATATTAAAGTTTCGTACGTGGTTTTCTGTACTAAAAACGATGTTTTGTCCGCGGCCATCTTCGTTGCTTGGTTCAATGGTTATGTCCATTTCACGCTAAAGCTGCTTAAACAATTTGGCTGAAAGGTCTGGACACACTTTGAGCCCCGAGAGAATAAATTAAAATCGCTTTATACGTGTGGTAGCTATAATGTCAATGATTTCTTCGAGGACAGCACACCTTGGGAATAGGGTGGCTCCATGCAGGTTACTTTTCTTTTATTTTTGTTACATAGCTGTAGGCCATAACATTGTAATTTTCCATTTTTTTAGTAAAAGATGGCCCCGTGCGAGTTTCTTACGCCGGTTCTTCTCGGCGGGGTAGTTCACGAACCGGTGCCGCGGTGGTAGGCAACGTAGTTTCTTCGTTCGACTTTAAAAAAGTGTATCATGATACCCATTTACCCATGAATAAAAATATATTTTATTTTATTTATTTATAATGCTTCATACGGACTTATAATAGCTCCCACACCGGTTTCGGTGACGGTGGCTGGTTTCATTGAAACCTGGCCAGCTATGTAGGAGTAATTTTATAGAGGCCAAGTGTGTGCGCAGTACACAAGAGCACTGTCTATTTTTTACTCTCATAACCCAGTGGGACGGAAGACCGACACGACTGACGAGAGATCGGGCGCAGGACCGACTTTTTACATGCCCATCCGACGCATGGATCATCGTACTTGTCAGACAATCAGGTGATCAGCCTGCATTGTCCTAACCAAACTTGGAAATAACATGTTTCCAACGTGGGAATCGAACCCACGACCTCCAAGTCAAGAGTCGCGCTCTATACCACTAGACCACAGAGGCGTTTGATTTAACACTACCTCCGCAAATGAGAGGTGTTATAAGTATACGGACTTATACACACTACACAGTCAGATACGTCTAACTTATAATAAAATAAAATAAAATCATTTATTTCAGGCTTCTGCGACCCATAACATTACATTTAATTTTTTTTGAAGTTTTCGTTACATTACATTATAGTCATTACATTAAAATTACAAATACATTTAAAATATATGATTTAGCAATTACATTAAATTGAAATTTTAAAGTTATGTATACTTAATAAAAAATAATAAAATAATAATATAATAAAAATAGATCAAAATCACAGTCAATCACCATATCTTTGTAAGTCTTGTATAAATAAATTTAAAATCATTGTATGCAATAAATTACTATTTAAAATTAAATAAAAAATTGAACACTTATGAACTAAAAGACATTTAGCAATACACATTAAATTAAAATTGTAAAGTTAAAATCATGTATAAATAAAATACTAAAATAAAAAAAATAAAATTGTCAAAGTAAATAAAATAAAATTATAACACCTCTCATTTGCGTAGGTAGTGTTAAATCAATATTATTAATTTGCTATCATTAGTTAAAAAATGCCAGGCGCTTCAATTGAGCTTGCTTTCTCTGTGTACAGGTTTTGTATGGGTAAACTCTTGACGCTGGGGCGCTGGCCCATACAAGTTACAAAAAAATTTGCTCTTTCAGCGCTGCTACTTTTACAGTGAACTCTATACATGGAACACAAAATACAAATACACCCATGAAGTATTATCACTTGGTTTTGTTACACCCTGTATAAATTCTGTTTTTTTTTGCGTAGAGGTTATACAATCACCGACGGCTTTTAGCAATATGAATCTTCTGCGACCGTTTACTCTGTGGCGTCTAACGAGTAGTGTGGTATGTGGACATGTCCATGCGGTAATGTCACAAGATAGCCGACTGTCGGTTAATTATAACCTCGTTAAGATTAGCCTGATTAACTTCAATATGTTTACCGCATTACTGGGGAAAGGATAGGCCATGCGAGGGAAGGACAAATAATGTATGATAGGATTCGTCCCACGCGAAAAACATACCATCCTCATCACCTTGATGAGTGGCAGTCTTCCACAGTGCGTTTTTCGCGTAACTTTCTGCCGCGCACTGTAAAACTCTGGAACGAACTGTCACCAGCAGTATTTCCGGACCGATACGACCGAGCAAACCTTCAAGAAAAGAGCGTATTCCCTCTTAAAAGGCCGGCAACGCACCTGCAGCTCTTCTGATGTTGCGAGTGTCCAGGGGCGACGGTAGTTGCTTACCATCAGGTGACCCGTTTGCTCGTTTGCCCCCTTATTTAAGAGGATTCCACACCACCGTTTTTCCATACAAACGCTGTCCCCTGTTTCCTCCCTGGATAATGCCGGTAGAGTTATGATTTTTTTCCTGAATATCTATGGCTACTATTAGCATGTCCCTATGTTTTCTTTTTTTTCATAATTTAATTTTTAAAAAAGATAAGAGCGTCCAAAAACCCAAAAAAATGGCCAGATTTTCCTCTGTGTTAAAACACCCAGAAAACAAAACTGGCTAGAATATACAAAAAAAATAAAACATAGGAACACAGCTCAAACCTTGCTTTAATTCTTAATGAAAAAATTACTTAAATCGGTTAAGTTTTGGACAAGGAATCAGCGGACAACGAATCGAAGATTTTCTGTTCTTTTATTAGAACTTTTGTCGTGTTGTCTCTATCGCGCTCTGCGGCGGGAGACTTGAGATTGGTGAAACAGCAATACATTTTCAAATACCTATTTTCAATTTCTCTCGCCCCTGGTGTATCCTCTTAATAAAAAAAAAAGGATTTTAATTACTACTTTTATATAACTACTATATGCCCGCAACTTCATTATGCAGACATTCTGAAAAATAGAATAAAATAGAATACGTTTATTTTCTCAGCACACAACATATTATACAACATATTATACAGATAAATAAAATTAAAAAAAAAGTATAAAGGACTTAACTTAAATTATAACTAATAAGGTATATGTACATACAGTACTGTGTAGCCAGTAGTGAGCGATGCACCGCGGCCGTGCGCGGCGTTGTGTCGCCTTTCACTTCACTCGTTCTATGTACTTCGCTTGCGTATGCGCTCGACATCTAACTTCCAAGTTTGTATTAAACTAATAATTTATTGATTTATTTAATTAGGCTGTCAGATAGTCGGTAGTTTAATGCAAATATGGCACCGAGACAAACCCTTGTCGGGTTTAATGGTGCTACCATTCGGTTTAAATATAATGTTTGTGTATCTTATGCTTAATAAATAAAAAAATAAAAAAATGTTATGTGATGTCAAAATTGGCCCCAGCTCAGCTATACGCAGCAAGCAAGCCCGCTGCACTGGTATTCTGCAGGGGCCAAAGAGTGACTTGACAACATAACATGCAGGGATAAACAATAAATAATTATGACTACGAACTACAACTACAACAGTAAAATAAAGGACAGAAAAATAAATAACTAGGTACATTTTTTTTTAATTTTAAGCTTTTTTATATTTTCTTATTACACTTTTTTTTCATTTATTTACTTTTCTTCTATTGTATTTAACTATATATAATATAAGGACCGCCTTTGGCAGTAAAAGCCTCCTCCAAATTTTGCCATTTTTTCCTGTCTCGAGCCATTCTCGTCCATAGGACTCCAGCTACTTCTATGATGTCATAGTAAAAGGAGGGGAAGTAGGATAACTCCGGCCCAATCCGCGATATAATTAGCTACTGTCTTAGGGTTGTCAATTTTAGGCGGCGCGGAGGCGCGGCGGGTTGGTGTTGGAGCGGCCGTCCGTCCGCGCTTCGTTCGCGCAACCGCATGAACAACGGCAACGTCGCGGTCTCCCGACTTTTAATAAAAAGTAAATCTTTATTGTACATATTTTGTGCATATTTCCGCCATTTTTCGTACATATTTGCATGCATATTTCGGCACTTTGATCGTGCATTTTATAATCCCTGTAAAACAACATTACAAACTAACGCCTGTCTCCTATACTATAAACAAATCTGTTGTTATGATTCGAACATTGCTTTATGTGTATTGTGATTTACAATTAGTCAATCACTTATTTTTAACTAAGATTTAAAATAAGTAATTGACTGTAAGTAGTTAGTTAATATACGGTCTACAACACAGAGAAATCGGCAAATTACTATTACGTAAACAAAGCAATAGCGGCAAATTAGTTGACGGATCAAAAGTACATAAAACATTAATATCTTATTTATACTATGTTCTATATAGTGGGAAAGTAGACCTACCTACCTACCTACTTCCTTTTGTGTGATAGAAAACTTACAATAAAAAACAAGTAACTGTAAGTAGGTATCTGATCATCAAGTAAAAATTATTATATTATGATAGAATAAGTGAGTAGTACCTTGTACTATTATCTATTATGTGGTAGTACTGACCTTTCCTATTCAACGGGTAATTTAAACAAAGACAATTCTGGAATTGTTGCATTACTATTAAAACACCCAAACACACAGCAATATCTATTACTCCTGCGATTATGATCGGACATTTTTGATTCGTTTAGCCGCGGCGCGGCGTGCAGCGTAAAGTGTTAGCCCCAACTGGTAATGCCGAAATATTGTCCGAGATTTTGTTGTGTGCCGTGTGGCGACGCATTGATACTATGGCGCACACATACAAGCCGCGCGCGGTGCCTTTGTATGAAGATAACTTACTTCCCCTCCTTTTACTATGATGATGTCGTCTTTCCACCTTTTGGCTGGCCTACCACGCCTTCTGGTTTTGTATATAGGGTTCCAGTTAGTCACAGTCTGTGTCCATTTCTCATCTGTCGTTCTTTGAATATGGCCTGCCCATTTCCATTTCATGGATAGTATTTGTTTAACAGCGTCTCTGGCCTTTGTTTTTTTCCTAATGATTGTGCTCTTAATCTTATCTCTAAGTTTTATACCCATAAAGCTTCTTTCAATACCTCTTTGACAGGACTTTATTTTGTTTATATGTGATTTTTTCAAAGACCAGGTTTGACTTCCATATGTTAAGCAGGGTGATAGGCAGATGTTCATGGCTTTGGCTTTTAGTTTTATTGGTATTTTTCCTTTGAACAGTTCCTTCGTTAACCAGTATTTGTTCCAAGTTATCTTTATTCTCCGTTCAATTTCTTTATCAGAACAGGAATTGAAAGAAATAATATGGCCCAGATATACATAGTCCTGTACATACTCTACTGGCTCTGACTCGATAAATATTTGTTTTTTGCATCGGTTCGTCATTATTTTTGTCTTGTCTTTGTTTACTTGTAGTCCCACGACCTTGCTATATTGGCAGAGAGATGTTAGCATATCTTGCAGTGGTTCCGGGTTTTCAGATAGAAGCACGATATCGTCGGCGAATCTCAAATGTGATAGGAATTTTCCATTTATATTGATTCCAGCTTTTATCCAATCCAAACCCTGAAAGATGGATTCTAGAACTGCTGGAAACAGCTTTGGTGATAGAGGGTCTCCCTGTTTCACGCCCCGCTCTATTTGAAATGTTGGTCCTTTTATGTCTAGTCGTACTCGCGACATGCTGTTTTTTTATATATTTTTAATCAATTCTATATAGGTCCGTTCTATACCTTGTTTTTTGAGAGCCTGCCAGATAGAATTGTGTGATATAGAGTCGAAGGCTTTTGAGTAATCTATATGTGCTATGTATATTGGGAGGTCATACTCTATATGTTTTCCAATTAACTCTTTTAGGGTGTGTATGTGATCTATGGTTGAAAAATTTTTCATGAAGCCCGCTTGTTCAATGGGTCGGTTTTCGTCAATGGTTCTAGTAAGGCGTCTTAGTAGAGTTGTAGAGAATACTTTGTAAATACATGATATCAAACTAATAGGTCTGTAATTTGTAATTTGCTTGGGGTCTCCTTTTTTATACAATAGTGCTATCTCTGAGGTTGACCAAGAATCCGGTATTTCTTTCTTCTTCAAAATAAGATTGAAAAGCTTAGTTAATGGTTTTATGATATACTCTTTGTTATCTTTTATCATTTCATTTGTGATCCCATCGGGTCCCGGACTTTTACCTGTTTTGAGTGTTTTTATTGATAACTCTACTTCACTTTCCAGGAATTTTGGTGCAACCGGGTCTTCATTGAATCCTTCTGTTTCAAGTGTCTCTATGTTCTTTATCTTTTCTGTATATAGGTCTTTGTAGAAATTAGTAGCTATCATCATTATATCTTGTCTGTTTGTAGTTGTGTTTCCTGCTTTATTTGTCAGCTGTGGTAGTAGTTGCTTTATATTGTCAATCTTTTTATATGCTTTTTTAACACCTCCTTTTTCTTCTAAGTATTTACAAATTGTTTCTACTCTTTGTTCCTTAATATTTTTTTTATTTTTTTATGTATAGCTCTATATAATTTGCTTAGTCTTACTTTTTCTTCTTTGGTTTTGTTTTTCCTGTATTTGAGCTCATATTTTTGATTAATTAGTATCTCAATTTCCGGTGATATTATTTTTTGCTTTTTGTAATTCGTGTTTTGTACCTTTGGGCTTTGAAGTAGCAGGTTCTCGATCGCCTTGTTAAGACATTGTATGTTTTCTTTGCTTTCGGAAAGGGGAAAGTTTGAATACGTGTGGGATCACATTGTGGTGGGGTTTTTGGTTGACTTGTATAAAATCTTCTCGTTCTCTTGTTGTTTCTCGTAGTCATAGTTAGTCTGATTAATCTATGGTCACTCGAGTGTTGTAATTTGCTTATTACTTCTATGTTTTGTACACTCATGTGCTGGTTTGTGGCGATAAAATCTATTTCATTCTTTGATTTTTGATTTGGAGACATCCAGGTCCATCTTAGTTTATCGGGTTTTTTGAACATAGTATTAGTAATTTTCGGTTTTCCAATCTTTTCGGTTGACCAATCTTTGCATTCATATCTCCCATAAGTATTATATTTTGTGTTCATTTGCACATTGCCATATCTAAGTCAGTGTACATGTTTTCTATTTCTTCGAGAGAAGGTTTTGAAGTTGGTGCGTAGACTTGAATTATGCTATATGTCACTCCATGTATTTTTGTTATTAATATGGTTATTCTCTCAGATATTGCTATGAAGTCTTGTACTTCTATGTAACCTCTCTTTTTTACTAGAAAGCCATCACCCTTCTCTCCTTTTGTAGTTCCATAGTAATAGAGAATATAGTTTTCTCTATCCTCGATTTTGTATCCTTCTCTTCTAACCTCGGATATTCCCAATATGTCCCATTTTAGCTTAGATATTGCATACTCCAGCTCTTTTATTCTAGCTTCGTTACTTAGTGATCGAACATTGAAAGTCACTATATAGTATTTTTTTGAGTTTTCCTTGTTGCTTACTTTCCCTGCAGTAATGAGTTGTTTAGGAATATGGCACTCTTGTGATATGGTAGTTTTCCATGTGTGGTAGGTATTTCATTATTATTTGGAGGGTTTTGGTCTAACTCCTCCACGGTGACCAGCCGGGTTGGGGAGTATTTTTTTGTTGTTGGTTTATTTGTAGTTTTGGTTAGATGTTGTGTTTGGTTTCCGGTAGTCTTTATTAGTTTTTTGGACTGTGCGATGGGCGACCCTTTTCTATATATTGCAGCATGCTAGTTTTAGCAAGTTCTTTTCAAATTCAAATTCTTTATGCTGATCTCTGGAGGTTGAGGTTGAAGGTGCTGAGTCGTCATTGGTGTTTATTTTTTTCTGGGTAGATGAGTTGGGTGAGCCCGATTCTGCCCTCTTTCTCTTATCTCTTGTTTTTATTTCTGCTGGGTTTTTGACTATTAGCTTGTCATAATATTTAATATAGGCAATATTTCCTTTTTCTTGTTCTTCTTTCACTTTTTCTTTCAACTGTTTTCGTGTATGCAGTACTTCTTTTGAAAAATCTTCTTTTAAGTAAATGCCTGTTGGAAGGTTTCCCTTATTTTTCCATACAAGTCGTTTTTTCCATAATGTAGTAAAGGATACTACAATAGGGCGGGTGTCACTTGTTTTTTTACCAATCTTGTAAATGGCATTTATTTCATTGCTTTCTAATTTAGTTCCAGATTTTTCTATAATTTTCTTAATATGTTCCAACAACTCTTATTCCGTTTTCTTTTCGTTGGCAACGCCAAAGATTATCAATTTGTTCTTTCGCTTCTCTTTTTCAAGAGATGTAATTTTTTGTTCTAGGACATTTACTTTTGTTTTGAGGTTATTATTCTCGACGATTAAACTTTTCAATTTCTCATCCAGAACTTCCATAACATTATTGGTTACGGCGTTTGTTATGGTAATAGTTTGCTCATCTAATTTTGCTTCAAGTTTAGCCCATACGGAATGCATGATTTTCATTTTTTTTTAATTCGCTTGATTGGTATATTTACTAGTATTGCATAGACTTCCTCTTCTTCTTTTTAAAGAATTACTTCTTAGTAAGTTGCCAGTGCTTTTTGCCAGTAAGTTGTAATGGCCAATGTTAAATGTCAATAGTGACGAGGTACGGTAATTATTTTGTTATATCTGTGATGATTGATGACATGTATTTTTATCGAACTTTCCGCGGGTAGTGTTATTATTAATTTTGAAGTTTTGAAAAGTTTGGGGTTCTATTTCTTAGAATTTGTTATGCACTTTTACACCAAAAAACAGTTTTAGGCACTGATTATATTTCCACTTCGATTTTCGTCCACTTATTCACAGTTTTTTATGCACTGTTAATTCACTTTTTCCACTGATTACGAATTTTTTCGCAGAGCTGTCGTGAGTACGTGTTTTCGTTGCGACAACCGGAACCGGAAAAAAACTAGGTACAAACTTACTATAAATTATAAAGACAAGTGACAAGTGTACAAGCATCATATTTACCTGATAACTCACAGAACAAAACTATGAAGATTATCGCCAATTTAAAATTAAAAATTAAAAAGTATGCTATGTCGTTTCCCGGGACTCAAAATATATCCACACCAAATTTCAGCAAAATCGGTTCAGCGGTTTGAGCGTGAAGAGTTAACGGATACAGATAGACAGACACACTTTTGAATTTATAATATTAGTATGGATGTTGCTGCCTACTTCGTCGCATCCAAATTGGTTAGGATATGACAAAGTAGCAATATTGGATTCCTTGAGTCCCGGGAAAGGACATAGGATACTTTTTATACCGGAAAATTTACGGTTCCCGCGTGACAAACGATTTTTGACATAACGAGCATCTAATAAATTATTCTAATAGAGTGAAACTGCCACTAAACGCTGCACCATTAGCGCCGTTCTAAGCATTTAATAAACGGAAAAAGAACGGTCACTAAATTCTAATACCGGAGTTCCAATACCGGCCTTTAATGAACCTTTACATTTCGTTTCATTTACCCTAAGTTACCGAGCTGTTTCAAATTTTCGCCCTTAAAATAATTGAAGAGGGAAAAAAATATTTTTAATGTTTTATTCAATGTATTTGAATGTTTAGGAAAATTAAATACGAAATGAATAAAACATAGAGTACGTTTGCACAGAGACTGTAAAATGTTGCGATAATTTTAAATTACTCATTTTTCACCTTTAGAAATGCTAATTAAATATAGATCAGATAAACATTATTTTTATTAAAAAATAATACATATTTTCTAACTTTGACCTCTTCACGAGAAATCGCTTTACCGATTTCGATAAAATTTGCTATAAAGATACCTTTAGTCCTTCATACCTTTTATTTTTTAGTTAAAGGATATATCATTTAGAATATTATGAAGAAAAGTTTTTATCAAGAAATGTAATATGTATTCCCGTGTGAGCAGATTTCGACCCAATAAACCTGTCAACTACTAGTTCAGTGTTTTTCAACGTTTTTATGATGGGTCATGCGACCCCCCTGGTAATATGAAAAAATATTTCGCGAACCTCCTTAGCTTTTCTATAATTTATGTTTAATGTTTATGAATATCCTTTTGTTAAAATTCACCTACATAAATATTTATAAAATCTATTTCAATGTTTTAAATATTGTTTTTTTTCTTTTTATTAAAATAATTTTCCCAACTTCTGGCGACCCAAAAGCTTCGCAACCCCCCGGGAGGTTGCGACCTACAGGTTAATAAACTGCTCTAGTTAATTATACTTCGATCCAGTAAACCCCGCACTGCGGGCGACACTTATCAGATTATGATCGCGTCTTAATTTTAAATCAATTAAGCCGAATAAATTGTTGTGGAGATTAAAAATAGCGATCCATCTATCAGAGAAGATAGATAGACTAATTAATTCCGTCTAAACTGGGCCGAGGATTAACGTTGAATTGCCATCCGAGCTGGTTCTGTCCATACATTTTATTGCGTACCTAGACTGCATGTGTATAGAGATAGCTAAATCGATTTGAGGTTTACCCAGAACTAGATAACGCCCGCAACTCCGTTGCACCAAAATTCGTTTATCGCCCGGGAACCGTACATTTTCCGGGGATGAAAAGTATCCTATGGCCTTACCCGAAACTCAAAGTATTTCCATACCAATTTTCTGCAATGTATTTTAAGTTTTTAGTTAAATTGTTGTTCTTTATTTAAATTCCCTATATATGGAAGATAAATATAATTTTTACGTATATTTCATCAATTTACTCATACTCGTAATAATTATTATTGTTAAAGTATTGAAGCGTATTACTATCTTATAATCTAATATATAGGGGGTTTCGGGGGCGATAAATCGATCAAGCTAGGAATCATTTTTAGAAAATGTCATTTTCATTGAATACCGAGCAAAGCTCGGTCAAATAGCTAGTAATTATAAAAGGACACAGCAAAATTAATAATATATTAAATTATTTCAGTAAATGGAGTAATGTAGGTTTTTTAATTAACGAAATTATGCGAATACATTTAGTGATATTATATAACGTGTCTGCATGTAATCAGTTTGCGTGAGCATTTGGTCAATTGTGCGAGGAAGGGATTACTTTGTATCGCTTGTGATAGTATTAAGCAAGTTCTATCAAATAGTTTTATGTCCAAATGGGCCTGTATATATTAATGTTACATAATATTGTATTACAGTATTTTTAACGAAGTAACAATATTAAAAAAAACAACGGTATGCACTCAGGGATCGCTAGCAGAAATGCAAACAAAACTGCAGATTTCGTTTGCACTTCCGAAAATGGTTTCATGCTAGGTTCTTCTTCTTCTTATTTATGGTTCCTTTGTGAATCGCCAATGTCAGAGTGTGTTGGTGTAGGCTCTGCCTTAAAAGTTGGTTCAATGAACAAACAAGGGTATGTACGGTGAATCTATGATAATGTACGGTTTCTGTTGAAAAATTTATAACCTAAAACAAACACAAACATTTATGGATTGGTACACACCTATTTCATGCTAGGTTATCAGCAGCTATTCACTACTGATTCTCATTGGCTTTGAAAACGTTGCTTAAATCAACATTCAACAGCTATTTTGAACAGAAAAACTCCTGTCAGAATATCTCAGCAGCCTTGGGATACCTGGGTTAATAACCCAGGTATCCGCCAAACCACCATTGACTTGATTTAACCAGAATTAGGTACACTTTTCATTGAATCATTGAGGGTTTTTAAGCTTAGCGGGGCTAAAATGGTCACATATTTTAGCAATTCAGCAAATGAATTGTTAAAACTGTCAAACTGACGAATGTCAAATTAGTACAAATTACTAGATATGAATTGCAAGCAGAGTTACCATTTTGCGATTTTAAAAAAATGCATCATATTATTATTCAAAATATGATTCTCCAAAGCGACCATTTTAGCCCCGCTGGCACTATATCGGGACCTTATCACATCAAGCAGCTAATTCATAGCTGCTTGATATGATAAAGCCCCGATTGGCAACTCTACCTGTTTGTAAGGATTTTTTTAAATAGCCTATGCTGTCCTACTGCTGGGCAAAGCCCTCTTCCTGAGTCTTCCAGTTTGCTTGATCCTGTGCCACTGTTGGCCAGCCCAGCTAGTATTTCTCGAGTTGCGTCGACCGTCTTCGGGTACCCACACTGTCGATATCCTCATCGACAGATTTTCTGATTCTATCCTGGTAATCAAAGAATCAGAAAATTCATATTGTCATTTTTCGAGATCACAAATTTACTTGGTGGCGCTTGGTGTTTATCAGATTTCTTGACCGCAAATGAAATATTGAAAAACCCTCATCCGGCCCTACTCGACGAGACATCCGGATATAAAAACTTCAATGTAACATAGTGGCGTATCGGAAGCGGCATTAAAATCTTTATTAGCCCACTGTTGGCCCCACTCCAGGCCGCCGGCTGCCAGGCGACATTAAATTTTACATATAGTTCTTTAAATGCCATAAAAATGACACTATTTCATGTTATTTGTCGTGATTTAGTGTTGATAAAAATGTGGGGTAGTCGCGAATTAATTTTGTTTATTACGGTTTTATTCATTCGTACTCCGGCAGTGGTGGGGGGATGACCTGTTTCACGAATGTGGATTGACAATTAAAAGTGCTGAAATAATTAAACTTTATATTTTGTCAGCAATAATATTACAATATTAAAATACATTTTTTGATTGGGAATTCTTAGATACTATTTTTTCTGATTATTATTTTATTTTAATATAATATAAAGCAGGAATTTGATAACGTTAACTACATGTTAGTACGGAAGCTCGCAGATTCAGATTTGAAAACATTATATTCATAATAAATATAATGTTTTCAAATATTATATTCATAACAAACACCATTTTTTGTTTAAATATATTATAATATAGGTATCTATTGTATAAAACGTATTGAAAGCTACGAACTAAATCGAAATTATATGAAACATAATTAACTATTATAAAACAAAAGTTCATCAGTGAATTCCACCACGTTTGTAATCAAATAGTACATTTCCTTTTCATAATTATTCATAACAAAATGGCATTCTCATTAATTTATAGAATTCTATGAATACTTTCAATCAACATCCCGAGAAATTGTTGTGCATTTTGCGAATTCTATAAATAGATCTGTAATAATTCTGTACTTTGCTAATGTTGTAGTCACCAGTCACGGCGCGATGCAGCAGCAGCAGGAGGGTATTGGGACTGTACTATCTATTTGCTTTATTAATTAACTGTGTCCTTTTAAAATAAATAAATAAAGTTATTTTATCTTACACTTTATTCGAAATAATAATATTGTATAATGCATACGACACTCACTCAACCGTATCATACAATACTCAACCAATTGAGCTCTGTGGCTCAATTGGTTGAGTGTGTGGCAGCTTGAGCCCGGGGTCGCGGATTCGAATCCCGCCGACGGAACAAAAGTTTTCTATGGTACCGGGTCTGGATGTATATTAAAACTGTGTTTGATATAATAAAAATATTAAATATGTATAATGTATAGTATAAAAGTATTGAATATATTTACGTTGTCTGGTACTTGTAACACAAGTCCTTCAGGTACTTAGCACGAGGCCAGACTGACGTGGTGTGAAGCGTTCATAAGAAAAAAAAAACTTGGTTAACTGCGCACAGTTCGGCACTATAAAATTACTTTACTTTCAATAAACGTTTATACGTGGGCGAGCCATACTTCGGCGCGAATGGGCTGGCTCGACCGGAGAAATACCACGTTCTCACAGAAAACCGGCGTGAAACAGCGCTTGGGCTGTGTTTCGCCGAGTGAGTGAGTTTACCGGTTTCCCTGCCCTCCCCTAGTACCTTCCCTTCCCTACCCTCCCCTATTCCCTTCCCTCCCCTATTACCCTATTCCCTCTTAAAAGGCCGGCAACACACTTGCAGCTCTTCTGATGCTGAGAGTGTCCATGGGCGACGGAAGTTGCTTTCCATCAGGTGACCCGTTTGTTCGTTTGCCCCCTTTTTTAATTTAAAAAAAACCGCCCAAAACCGATGAGGGAATTATTATTATTAGAATTACATAACTGAAAACATTCCCCAAGACAAACAGAGGGAATGGGAGCAAAATTATTCCGTTCCGTGGGAATTAAACAAGAATTAAAAGATAAAAGTATTACGGCAGCGTCAGCCCAACTTGAACAAACTCACATAGAAAGCATTAAGATCCCAACTGTTACTGGATTTAACGTTACTTTTAATTTTACCGACGAAATAAAAAGGGTTATTTATTACAAGATGATGCCCGCAACTTCACTTCGCCAAACTTCATATATCGCGCGGGAACCGGACATTTTTCCGGTATAAAAAGTATCCTATGTAAAGGACCAGGACATACAGTATCTCCATACCGAATTTTAGCAAAATCGGTTTAGTGGTTTGGGCGTGCAGAGGTAACAGACAGCTACACTTTCGCATTTAAAATATAAATATGGATATTCGAGGACATTGGAGGACAAAAACACAGAATATAATAATATGAATTTTATATATTATTACGAGCTTTTGCCCGCGGCTTCGCTTGCGTTATGAAGTATTATTATATACAAACTTTCATCCCCTATTTTAACCCCTTGGAGGTAGAATTGATCAAAATCCTTTCTTAGCGGATGCCTACGTCATATCATCTTCCTGCATGTCAAATTTCATCCCCATCGGTCCAGTGGTTTGGGCTGTGCGTTGATAGATCACCATGTCAGTCGGTCACCTTTGAGTTTTATATATGTCGTAGGATGATTTGATAAATCGGATTATCGCGAAAATTCTAGGGACTTCGCGAAAACACGGGTAATTAGACAATGGTGATAATATTTTTCAACCTCACTGACAAAAGGTCGTGTTTTCGCGAAAACGCGAGTCGCCTTAGAAAGATTGCGAAACTAATCGTTAGTTATTATCGAAAAAAATCACTGATTGGTCGGTTTAAGCGCCCCACAACAACATCTTCTCTGATTGGTTGAAGACTTGACGTTTTAAATGTCAATTCATTGTCACCCGTTGTTCTTTTTGTGGTCGTTTTTGTAAGCGAGCTAGCAGTTTTTGATATTTTTAATGTGTTTAAACTTGCAGTCAACAAGACGTGAATTTAGTGCTGAAAGTTCAACAGATCCAGAAACTAATTCTGAGGTTATGGTTGAGATTGGGAAAAAGGTTAAATAAAAAGTAAAGTTCCTATGAAGAGGCATTGTCATTTCTTACCCTATATAATTCTATGGTGTAATACCTCAAAGATAGTAACCAATCAGAATAAGAGTTGGTCAGTAAGCAAAAATCAAGCCAATCAGCGTTAAGAATGTGCAATGTTACTAAGGCAACTCGTATTTTCGCAAAAAACCTAACTTTTTTTAGAAAAATTGAAAAATATAAACAGCATTATCTAATTATCCGTGTTTTCGCGAAATCCCTAGAATTTACGCGATAATTCGATTTATCAAATCATCCTACGACATACATATAGATATTTATATTTAAGAGAATATAAGCAACTTTTTCTACGGCAATTACCTAACTTACTTAAATATACGTTATTGTATATATTATGTAAAGTAATGGTATTATTACTAGATAAATAGTATCAATACTAGTACAACTGAAGCCTCCATCGTGGGCCAACGTGGACAGGCACAGAACGTTTTATTCTCCTTCAAGTGGAGCATTGATAACTGTCAGAGTAACTTAGGCCCGGGACTCAAAAACACGATACGACGCGACGTCGTGCCGTATATCGTGGTACGTCACGATATACATGTCGTGTCGAAGTTTTTTACGATGCTCGTCGTGGATTCCCACGACACGATGTCGCATCGTGAAACGACGCCACGTCGTGGTACGACACTAAGTCGTATCGTGTTTTTGTGTCCCGGGCCTTAGACCAGCTCGAACCATTACAACAAATACAAGTTGGAAGCCGACTACATGAAGCGGCAGCAGACGACGTGTCGTCGCGACACAACTGGTTTCTATATATTGTTATAAATAAGTGTCGCTAGCTTCGTGTCGCTAGCTGCGGAGGGTATTTCATGGTAATAAATATATTTTATTTTGATTTTGATTTGAATTTTCGTCGATGACGTGTCGGTGATGGCAGTGGACACACGGCCTAATAGTTCCAGTTTACGTTGTAAAACTGAAAAGTGAAGTAATTGAAATTCCAGACGGACCGAAACTTGTGACTCGGGTGAAGTAATGAGATTTTTTCTCCGACTCGATAAGAATTTTTCAATCGCAAAAATGTCGGCATACAAATAACTCGTGTTGAGAATATTACCTAAGTTTTACTTAATAAGGGGGAGATATAAAGCGATTTAAATCCTACGCAATTTCTTACAAACGAGCAGATATTTAAAAGTGGGAAATAGTATCATGTACGTTAAAAATATTTTCTTTTTGTGACCATAAAGATGCCGGTAGGCAGCGGGCGAGATGAAGCAACCGCAGACGACATGTCGTCGCGACACTACTAGTTTCTATGTATTTCTACGAAATACTCTCCGCAGCTAGCGACAATTTTCATAGAAATACACAGAAACCAGTAGTGTCGTGAATCGTGACGACACGGCTTCTAAGTTCTAACTTGTACCGTAATTAAGACCGACACGCGACGTGTAGATGCATTTCTAAATTTGTACTGAATTGACAGATTTCAAATGCGTGAGACGTCTTGCAATTCTGTCAAATCCATACAAATTTAGAAATGCATCTACGCGTCGCGTTGCGGTCTGAATTGACCGTAAGGGTTGATTCAGACCGCAACGCGACGCGTAGATGCATTTCTAAATTTATGTGGATTTGACAGACTTGCAAGACGTCTCACGCAATTGAATTCTGTCAAATCCATACAAATTTATGCTGCGCCGCGCCTCGCCTCGTCTCGTCTCGTCGCGTTGCGGTCTGAATTGACCCTTAGGGTTAATTAAGACCGCAACGCGCGCGCATTCCTAAATTTGTATGGATTTGAGAGATTTCAATTACGTCAGACGTCTTGCAAATCTGTCAAATCCATACTAATTTAGAAATGCATCTACGCGTCGCGTTGCAGTCTGAATTGACCGTAAGTGTGTAATTGCAAAGCTGATTGGCTGCTTGCAATTAGCGTACAGGCAAACATTTAGAGGATGAATGGTGAAATTTCGCACACAAGTTATTTCTATTAATATAATATATTATATAATATTTACTAAATACTAATATTATAAAAAAAGTCTGTCTGTCAATCAGTCTGTCTGTCTGTTACCTCTTCACGCTCAAACCACTTAACCGCTTTTTCTGAATTTTGGTGATGAACATACTTTGAGTCCCAGGTAAGGAAATAGGATTCATTTCATCCCCGAAAAATATACAATTCCCGCGCGATAAATGACTTTTGGTGCAACGAAGTTGCGGGCGTCATCTAGCAATAAATAAACGTTTATATTTCGTCGGTAAAATTAAAAGTAACGTTAAATCCAGTAACAGTTGGGATCTTAATGCTTTCTATGTGAGTTTGTTCAAGTTCAAGGGTGTTAAATAGGTGGTCACAAACTATTGTGACCAATAAAATACTGGAATTCTTAATACAATTAAACAAACTATAGACTATTATTATTATTACAGTCTATAGTTTATTTTATTGAATTCGAAAAGCTTACATACAAATATAAACAGAAGAACACATACATAAAGGCCAATTAAAAGTGTTTTTACATATAAACAGGAAATCTAACAAAAAATATAGTCGGTAGGTAGTTAATTATACACAAAGAGTAACAAACATAACAAAATATTAATAAATCACGCGCAAAAGAATTTTTTAGAAACACATTTTTAATATAGAAACGCTGGTATATTTTTTTAATTGAGTATTAATTAATTGAATTAATTAAAATTTACTTTGTTCATTAAGGAATATTATGTATTTTATTTAAGGACGCTATCACAAAAATTACGAAAAAATTTGCAGGTCAGTACGAAAATCGACGTTTAGGACATTAAAATAACATCAAAAGACATCGCAGACTCGATCGCACAAAAAGTCTATCGTCTGCGATCTCCCTCAATATCAGCGCGTACTTGTACAGTGGCGGTTACTACGCTCGCCGCGTTCTTGATAGGGCGAAAATGTATGAAGAAATTTAAGAGCGTTTCTTATTTTTCTTATAAATGGAAATGTTATTTTTTCATATAAAATATTTAGCTATTCGTATAGGGCACTAAATAAGCAACAATTTTTTGTATATTTATTTTCCTTAGTTCAGTGTATTTAGCTATAATGGTACCTAATCAAACCCCATTTATTTTAATCTTTTGCGATTATTGTGATGGTTAAAACGTATTTATGTGAACATTTTGTATGCGGCTATAAATTTTTTATGGTATAGACGTGGAGATGAATATATTATCTTTAGCGCGTTCGCGTCGCTCTCTCGTAGCATACACCATTCTACGTAGCTGCCGCGTAGCTCTCTCGTAGCATACACCATTCTACGTAGCTGCCGCGTAGCTCTCTCGTAGCATACACCATTCTACGTAGCTGCCGCGTAGCTCTCTCGTAGCATACACCATACTACGTAGCTGCCGCGTAGCTCTCTCGTAGCATACACCATTCTACGTAGCTGCCGCGTAGCTCTCTCGTAGCATACACCATTCTACGTAGCTGCCGCGTAGCTCTCTCGTAGCATACACCATTCTACGTAGCTGCCGCGTAGCTCTCTCGTAGCATACACCATTCTACGTAGCTGCCGCGTAGCTCTCTCGTAGCATACACCATTCTACGTAGCTGCCGCGTAGCTCTCTCGTAGCATACACCATTTTACGTAGCTTTCGTAGCACTAATGTAGCACGGCTACGGAATTTTTGGAATACATTCTTTTCTTTTCATATTTTTTTTAATAAACTGCTTTCTTTTTTATTACGATAAAGATAATATATTAATTAAAGAAAAAAGTAGTTAGTGTCTCGTTTAAAACACAAAATACTCTAATTTTAAATTTTACCTTACTTTTGATCGTAATGATAACATACATGATTACAACTTACAATAATGGACGCTGTTAAGTATTCGTGTACTAACCCACACAAAAATTACGTATTGAGTTATGAATGCAGTTATGTTCTGTAGATGATTTAGAACAAGACTGCATTCAAAATTTAACGACAAAAAATATGTGGGTTAGGACACTAATGCTTAACAGCGACCAATTATAGTTTGTGCGTTCTAAGATGATATGGGTGACAGTTTT
This sequence comes from Aricia agestis, assembly GCF_905147365.1. Taxonomy (NCBI): domain Eukaryota; kingdom Metazoa; phylum Arthropoda; class Insecta; order Lepidoptera; family Lycaenidae; genus Aricia; species Aricia agestis. Next base: position 1,784,355 of record NC_056417.1, read on the forward strand.
CATGTTCCTTGCTACGGGTTTTTTACAAGAAAACAAAAAAAATCAAAATGTAATAAACTATATTCCATCTACAAAAACAAATGTTTCCTATAATTGTAAATGAATAAAAATGAAAAGATGCTAAATGCTAACTTATTAATAAAAATTATAAATATTAACTGTGAAATAGGAGTATAAAATTATTGTTACGAAAACATTTGAAAAATGTCATATGCATGAAACGGAACTTATGTCAATAGAGATTGACTCTGTTGAATCGAAATCAAATCGATAAAAAAGGGCGGCCATCTTAAATCGCCGGCACCACTGAAATGTCAGTACGAAATCGATAATTTCGATTGCAATTCCTTTACGAAGTGATTCGATATTTTTAAACTATCGATTAATTTTTGTTAGGTAACTTCCCTACTATTGTCAATTATAATGTGTCACGCATATCATCATAAAACGCACAAACTATAATATAAATACGAGATGCTGTCCGTATTTTCCTTAAAATCCATTTAGCGTAGAGGAATCGTACCTTTTTCGTAATAAAAACTGTTCTACGTCCTTTCCCAAGACTCAATGCATCTCCCCACTGAATCATATAAATCAGTTCAGGGCTTTAAGGTAATAAAGAGCATAGTAAAAGGAAAGGAAATAAGTTATCTTCATACAAAGGCACCGCGCGCGGCTTGTATGTATGCGCCATAGTATCAATGCGTCGCCACGTACGGCACACAACAAAATCTCGGCCAGTTTTACTAGGCTGGTACCGCCGAGATTTTGTTGTGTGCCGTACGCGGCGACGCATTGATACTGTGGCGCACACATACAAGCCGCGCGCGGTGCCTTTGTATGAAGATAACTTACTTCCCCTCCTTTTACTATGTAAAGAGTCACACCGCATTTTTAATACCAGTATCGATTATAATGTTTCATTACCGCGATCATTGCTAAAACTCCCCATTAAATTAATGGTTGAGCAGATTGCCACTTAGTGCGGGTTCGATTGTTGTCGGGGGAACACTGACAATGTTCCAATTATAATGACATTGTAGTCAAATTGTTGGGATTTTAATTGTCACGATGACTCCCTCTTTTGAACGATATCGGTTAAGGCAAAACGGATTTTGATTTCTAGTATAATACTAGATGACGCCAGCAATTATTCCCTTTGACGCCCGCAACTCCGTTGCGCTAAAATTCTTTTATCGTGCGTTTATCTCAAAAAAATATACGGTATATTTTTTTGAGATAAAACATATTTAATGTATAACTTAGCTTACTACTACTTAGTGTAATTTAGCTTAAGCTATTATTATTATTTTCCACCTTTTAAGTAAAAGGTGGCCCCGTGCGAGTTTCTTACGCCGGTTCTTCTCGCCGGGTTAGTTCCTGAACCGATGGTAGGCCTCATGTAGACGCGACGTTCTAAAAGTGTTAACTTTGTTAACCTACTAAGAAATAAATATTTTTCATTTCATTTCAGTTCAATGTCTTTTCCCAGGACTCAAAATATCCCCATACCCAATTTCAGAAAAAACGGCTCAGCAGTTTGTGCGTTACCAGATAACAGACAGACAGATGACAGACACATTTTCGCATTTATAATATTAATATGGATAGTCATGTGACAGTTAACTTTTGAAAACTTTTTTGAGTCAGTTAAATAAACTGTTTTTTTTTTCTGTTTTTACAGACGTTCTACTTACTTAGTTTTTCAGTTTAACTATTTATTTTAGCAAGTAGAAATATTATTGCAATTTATTTAATATTTACGTAGCTTGTAATAACACCACAAGCACCAGAAGTAATGTATAATTACTGTTGTAATGTTGATTGATGTTTTAATAATAAATGTAAAAGAAGGGGTAGGTGCCAGAGTTTCCCTAAATTTAATTATTTACGCCTTATTATTTGGTTATGTAGGTTCACCATGCTTGAAGATTTTTTGTTGATTCTACAAAAAGTGGAATGTGGTTACATATTTTGCTATAATTTAAAGTTTTAGACATAATTTTCCGTATATCATTTACTTAAATATAAACGTGGAAGAGCCATGCTTCGGCACGAGTGGGCCGGATCTAACGGAAAAATACAATGGGCTCACAGAAAACCGGCGTGAAATAGCGCTTGTGTTGTGTTTCGCCGAGTGAGTGAGTTTACCGGAGGCCCAATCTCCTACCCTATTCCCTTCCCTACCCTCTCCTATTCCCTTCCTTACCCTTGCCTACCCTATTACCTTATTCCCTCTTAAAAGGCCGGCAACGCACCTGCAGCTCTTCTGATGTTGCAAGTATCCATGGGCGACGGAAGTTGCTTTCCATAAGGTGACCCGTTTGCTCGTTTGCCCCTTTTTTCATAAAAAAAATATATCAGGTGATAAATATGTATAAGAAAATGGCATAGAAGTAGTAGTGGTAGTAAATTATTAAACATTACTTAAGATCTGAATGTACTTATTAATAAATGTTTTAATATCATTATTTGTAAATCAGATATTCTGTGTATGATAACTTTTAGTCTTGCAAGAAGCAAGAGGCTACGAATTTGCGAATTTTTAGAATCGTTCTACATTATTATCTTCCGTTGCATAATATCACTATATTTTTTTTTTTATTTACTTATCCTAAATAAAAAAGTATACACAATAAGTATATTATATTATTGATTACTATGAAAAATTACTTATGAAAATGTAACAAATAGAATAAACTAGAACTTAAAATATTATTTGCACGCAATTAAGTATACAGAAGAGTGAAGACCTTACTATCCTACATATTTCCCAAAATATGGTGACTCTACAAAACACCACAGAATGTGACGGGTGAGAAATAAATGAATAATTTGAAGCCATTTAATTTAACGGTCTTATATTTCATCCATTTTCGCCCAAAACTTGACATTATCGGAAATTAGATCGCGATCGTTGTATTGGAATTTTAAATGAGACAATTTAACGATATATTTTATATTCTTGGGTGTTAGACGTAGCATGTCACCATGGAAATACTCTCCGGTCGAGCCGGCCCATTCGTGCCGAAGCATGGCTCTCCCACGACTACAGTTTTAAAAAAATCGCATAAGACGTCTTGCAAATCTGTCAAATCCATATGAATTTAAGAAAATATGCATCTTCACGTCGCGTTGCCGTCTGAATCAACCCTAATCCTTGTTATTCGTGTTTCCATAGATAAGATTCGCAAACAAATAATAAACAAGTAAATAGTACTAATAATATGACCAGTCAGTCAGCACTAGTTAACTGCAAAAATGAAGCATTTGTAAAAATAAAAAGCTGTCCTAGCAAACGTATAATTATTATATTATAATACGTTATTTTGTGTATGATAAATATAACATTAAGAATGACTCCGAAACCTACCTAACACAAACACAAGATTAATAATAACACAAGAAGATATCAAAATATTACTAGGTGAATAATTTAAAAAGTTGCACTTCAGGAGTGCCGGCAGGATTAAAAACAATACAATATGTAACAACTTTGCCACGATTTGAATCTACACCACGTCGGCACCGACATTCTTACTCTATTTCGTCTTACAAATTTTCGATCAGATCACACATCTCACAATAGTGTAACATTTTTACCAATCCCAAAAATTACACACTAAAGAAGTTTCCACTCCAACTAGATCATAGATGATCGAAATCCTCAACACGATCCCCATTACACAGTGACGGATCTGTCAACATTTCGGTCGGCCGCTGAGAGCCCTTGGCTCCATTTTTTCCGGAGCCATAACGTTATTGTTATATTTTATAACACTCGAACAGAAATGTCAAGAGGCAGGCAGATTGGATTATCCCGTGCCGGCGCCCTGGCCGTGCCCCCCGGCACCCCGGTGCCCTGACGCCCTCCGCCCCTGGCAGTAATTGAATGTGATATTGTGACAGTCTCCAAATACTCAAAAGTCCTCGACACTAATGAAATTGGGCAGTTTTTTTAAATTATGAGTACTGCCGGAAGATGTCGTGTTTTCGAGTTTTTAATCTGTGTACTACGTGTACTTTGGAATTCGTGGTTATTTTATTTTCGTTATAAAATATTTGGAAAAGTTGTAATATTAATCCATACTAATATGATAAATGTTAAAGTGTGTCTGTCTGTCTGTTTCGGTGACGGTGGGCGGTTTCAATAAAACCAGAGGGCCAAGACAAGCGGCAAGCGAGGCTGGTCAGTTACGCAGGAGTAGTTTTTATGTGCACAAGTGTGTGCGCAGTACACAAGAGCACTCTCTCTTCCTTTACTCTCATAACCCAGTGGGGCGGATGACGGACACGACTGGCCAGAGATCAGGCGCAGGACCGACATTTTACATACCCATCCGATGCTTTTATTTGTCCAACAATGAGGTGATCGCCTGCATGGTCCTAATCAAACTTGGAAAATAACATGTTTCCAACGCTGAATCGAACTCACGACCTCCAAGTCAAGGGCCACTCTAAGCCATTGGACCACGGAGGCGTAACAAGTAGGACTCATGAATCCTTCGTTCACTTAGCTGATTTTTTCTAGACTTGTAAGTCTTGAGCACTATATATTAATAATAATAATAATAATAATAATAATAGAAAAAACAACTTACCTCATAGATATCGCCGTCCCCAACACGAACAATCTAAAACAGAAACACAATGAGAAAATACAAAAATATATCCCACTAGCAGATGAAATCAAACAGATGTGGCATCAAGACGTTGTCAAAATTATCCCTATTATCATCTCATCAACCGGAGTAATACCGAAAACCCTCGCCCCTGATCTGAAAACTCTAGACCTACATAAAAACACTTACATTCAAATTCAAAAATCCATTATCATAGATACATGTTCATTAGTTCGCCGTTTCTTAAACCCATCCTCATCTTTCCCTACACTCCAATCATAACACATCATTAACATGAATCAGGATACTTGGTTTATGCCCGTACCTGAGTCATTTCTCCGGTAAACAGCCGAGACTACTATTTCTCTATATAAGTAATAATAATAATAATAATAATAATAAAAGCCTTTATTCGACAATCTTACAAACTAAATACAAAATAATAAATCAATTATTGACACCGGTTAAGAGATTGTCTTGCGTCGTCGCATAGGCCTCCCCTAAAGCCTGCCATTTCTGCCTGTCCTGTGTTAATCTTTTCCAATTGGTGCCCGCAATCTTTTTTATGTCATCTTCCCATCTAAGTCTTTGTCTTCCTCTTTTTCTTTTGTTATATCTTGGGCACCATTCTGTCACATCCCTTGTCCATTTATCTTTACTACTTCTCATCATATGACCTGTCCATTTCCATTTTAGTTTTCTAATTGATACTGTTACATCATTCACCTTTGTCTGTGACCTTATTTTTTCTAGTTTTATTTTGTCTTTTATCTTGATATCAAATCCTAAAAGCTTGAGCACTATAACGGTATATTAATAGAATTAAGTTTACAAAACACTTCACTTCCCGAGAATCCGGGGCATCCATTAGTCTAGGAATATTTAAAGTCGCCTTAAGATTCCCTGCTTTTTATTATTTTTATACGAACTCTAGCTCTTGAGTATGCTTGAGAGAGATGCTTGTTTTTATTAAGAATGCATTTTTCACGTGAATGACACATTTATCAACAAAAAAATCTGACACACGCACATGCACTATCAGAGAATTTGGTTCATGGGTAGATGGCGAACCTAAGTAATTTGTTAGCATTAAATCAAACATAGCCGACAGACCTTGAATAGCATAATGCTATAGCATTGAATTGACATAAAACGACCAAATGACGCAGGTCAACTGCCTAGGAATAAATTTCTTTCGAATTCCCGGTTCGTTCCGAAAAAATATTTTTCCCAAGACTCAAAGTATCCCCATGCCAAATTTCAGCTAAGTCTGTTCAGCTGTTTAGACGTGAAGAGGTAACAGACATACTTTTGCATTTATAAATTCTAGAAATTTGCTGTATATAGGTTCCTGGTTTCGTCTCTTTTCAGTGTGACCTTTATACAAACCAAAAAAATATATAGTACGCCTTAAAATATACCACCGTTTAGCCTTCTAAAGAAATATACAATAGAAAACATAACTCTTCTATACCTGTGATTCCTTTCCTTCCAACCAGCCTGGAAGTAACAAATCTGCCAAGAACCAAAGGAGAATTTCTAGCATGCATCACCGTCTAGGGTTACCACAGCGCCGTGTTCCGACGACACGTCATTTGTATCAAGCCCTATTCACGTCATAAAATCACATTAATCTGCGGCAACCCTAGCACAATGGAATTCGATTACGTACGTGCCTCGAGGCATACAAGGAATTGTCTCTTGACGACTTTACGGTAGGTGTGAGCAAATCGAAAAGCGTTATGAATTATAATGTGCTAGTATGTTCAGAATAACTTGAATACTTAGACTCAATTTCACCAACGACTGTTAAAGTTAATGCTCGAATTAGTATCACGTTACCTCTTTCATTTTTCGTATGAATGAAAGAGAAGACATGACATTTTAACAAACTGACGTTGGTGAAATTGGGCCTTAGTCAAATTACTTTCAATAGCTTTGACAGTCTGAACTAAATAATATGTATGGATGTATCGTAAGGCGTTATCAAATAGCCTTCATTTCGCTGCTTAAAACTACCGTTTACGATTTGACTAAGACGTTGTAGGGGAAAATCTCTGAATCTACCGAACCCATTTCGTCAATTCTTTTACAAAAAGAAAGCCATGTTATTCGAGAGTTTTATGAGCTACAAAAACCTATTTTAAATTCCACCAGGGAATTAAATAAAAGTTTATTTCACGCAGCCAAAGTCGAAGACTAGCTAACTAGCTGATCAACATGATGAATAAGCTGCATAAAACGATTGTTATTGCTATTCTCAGAACATAAAACTAATAAATAAGTTGAAAGCAAAATACAATAAACTCGGACAGAGTTGATAATATTTGGACCACTTCTAAGAAAACGCTGATACCGGGATTGTTTGTGGCATACTATGTATTGCCACAATAACTACTGTTAGAATATATAGTACAACACTTGCCAGTGCTTACATCTAGAATTGACACCATATACTGTAGATTCGTTCCGAAACATACGCCAGTGCAATGACGTATAATTATGACTTTTCTTTTAAATATTGCACAGCAAACAAGAAATTCCGTAACAAAAATAAACCTAACATTCCGACCGGCACAGCGGTGCGGTGTTGAAAGTGTGGGATAATGACGTGGCGGCGGAGTCGGAACTGTAAGCTGCTGCACGGGATCCAGTGAGTCGGATAGCTGCCGTACGGGGCCGATGCTACGTGCTGACTAGGAGAGATTAGCTCTGCTTGCTGACGGGTCGGTGTAGTGAGAAAGCGCAATGATGCCGATGCGGAGTCGCCCAGGCCGTGGTACGTTGTGGCTAGTGGACGAAGTACCCGATGAGGCGATGCTGGCTGGCGCGGTGCGGAGGGGCGGGGAGTGATGATGATGAAGGAGGAGGATGTTAGGCGAATTGTGGGTACCGCCACAAAAGCAATGATCGTCTAACGTCGTTTCATTCGGCAGTCGTCATCATGGTGACGTATGCATGTAGACTAGCTATGGCTTCAATAGCTTTACCGTTACAGTCCCCTAGTGCTACTTGTATCATCATAATATTAATACGCGAACGAAAAACTTTGTAACCCTTTTTACGAAAAATGGGGAAACTCGCGTAAATATTCGCTCGTTTGTCAAGGTACTCCTTAGTTCTGTCTACTCTTGGAAAATTGTGTAAGCGATTTCTACACTCGCTTGCACACACGTTTAAATCTCACCCGCGAGTTAGCCTGCGTTCGAACCGACATTCTAGACACAAGAATCAAAGCCCTGTTCTCAAAGTTTTTGCGTCAATACATGATAAGCTTCGATATCGAACATCACACGATTAATATCAGAAACATTCCAAACTATATTAATATAAATGAGTAAAGTTCAGTTCACCTTGACTCCCGTCGCCATGGCAATACGAGTACACCTCGTCCAGTGTTATACAGGTTGTTTTTCCGATATCAGTAGTTTTAAAATATTTAAAAAAAAAATTGGTATAGGGCTCTTGGATATCTCTAGTGGCACGACGAGTGGCAGATTCAGGCAACACGTGGGTGTTAGAGTGCGATCAGCTGTGAAATACGGTTTACTAGTTAAAAATGAAAACACGTTGAAAACGTTAAAAAGTGCTCTGAATAAGGAAAATATTGGCGGTACGAGGTACTGTTGTGTTGTAGGGTGCAAAAATTCCCAATCTCGGATTCGTGAATTAACGTTTTATTCGTTTCTGAGACGGATACAGTGGCGTAACTATAAGATCCGGGGCCCGTGGCAAATTGATGGGACTCTATCAGTAAAAATCGTCACGTTTATAATAAACAATATTATGTACCTACTTAAAAATTTTTGCCCATTTGGGTCGGGGGCCCGTGGCATTTTGCCAGCCCTATATTTACGCCACTGGAGATAGGATACTTTTTGTCTCGGGAAAATGTACGGTTCCCGAATCCCGCGCGGTTACTCCGTTGTGCAAGAGTTATGGCACAACGGAGTTACGGGCGTCATCTAGTAAATTTATTATATTACATATTATTAATCATAAAAATCAAAGAAACATTTCTTTGATAATGAAATACATCTGCATTTTCCATTTTTATTTTGCATGTATGGTTGAAAAGTTGCTGAAATTATATTTGTTTAGATTATTCAATACATAGCTCCTCTTTCACGTCGTACAGTCGATTACCTACTCTGGTCTGTGGTATTACTTTTACACGGATGATTCGTTCTCCATCATCATGGATTTCGAAGACTTCATGAACATGATTGCTTTGGAATTAGTTTGTGGTCTATAGTTTTTAATTAGGTAAACAACCTATTTTTAGTAATAAGTAATAACTAAGAAAATGATCTTAAAAATAAATAAATACAAAGTAAAAAATCATATTCAGTGAATTTGAAAGAATATTTCATGATCGTGTATATTTAAGTAAATATAGCTTTCGATAAGTACTGATTTTCCGCGGAAAAAATCTGCGGAAATATTATGAAGTCCACAATCAATAATAATTTGGCTCATTACTTTTTATCATAGACATAATATAATGCTAAAGACCAACAAAGAGTGCGAGAGAGAAGAAAATCCTTTATGGAATTATAACAAGATGAAAAGAGAGAGGCAGTCTAATGAAAATTGTAACAACTTTTATTTGACAGGTCGTCAAAAGTCGTCAATCGTTTTTATGCCCTTTCGGTATTTGCAATTTATTATTTAAATCGTATGTTATTTTCAACAAATACTATTATATATAACAATAATAACTTGTGCTGTGAGTGATTGCAGTGTAAATCATAGGAATAATCCTGAAAAATATACATTTCACCCGTAATTAATCTTCATGTCCTAATTGCTACGATGTGTTTATTTTTGCTATATTCTGTCTTTAGTTCTCTATTTCAAATAAAATATTGTGAATCCTCCCTTTTACTTTCATATTTTGCGTAACTAAAGGTACTATTGTTCCTATATTACACAAATTTTGAAGAAAAATTTTTCATCAAAATTTCTTACATATACGCTAGTGCTTGAATCAAATTTATCGATATGCTTATCGATATTTTACAATAACATAAATCTAAAATAAAAATCATTTACCTTTATATTTATCACCTTAAGCCCGGCCGCACATTATTCGAAATTTCTGATCAGAAAAATTCGGACGCCCGGCGGAACGCACTCTGTTCATACATTTTGTTGTAGACCCATCATACTAAAAGAATTTCTGACGTGTCAAAATGTATGAGCGGGGCGGGGCGTCCGAATTTTTGTGATCAGAAATTCGGAAAATGTGCGGCCGGACTAAAAAGGACATATTATCTTATTTTAACTAATATAATATAGTATAGTATATAATATAGCTAATATAATATAACTACTATAATATAGAGTGACTCTAAAACTAGAGGAAGGTTTATATTTATATATCATAATCATTTGTTTTACAGATTCCCTCAAGATCCTCTAATAAGAGGAAAATGGCTGAAATTAATTGGGCGTGTTGGTTGGAATCCCAAGAAAAATTCAACAATATGTAGGCAAACATTTCATTGAAAATTTTTAAAGAAAAATTAGAATAAATACTATTTTGGTTAAAGGAGCTATCCCAACTTTACTTGTGCCAGTAAGTTTGACATACTGTTGCACTTGTTACTGACGCAATTATTAAAAATAAGCAATTATAAGCAATTAATGCTTTTTAGTTCATTTAAGATTATACTTATATGAACTAAAAAGTATTAAATAATCCTTATTCTGTACTCAATCTTCATAATTTTGAAGTCGGTACCAGTCCTAAGTATATAAGTTGCTGTTATACCTATTCTGTCAGAGAACTGGCGATTAGGTTAGCTGGTACCGATTGCAAAATAATGAAGATTGAGAACAGAATTAATACTGAGTACAGAATAAGAATTATTTAATACTTTTTAGTTCATTTAAGTATAATATTACTATTGTCATTGCCTTGGAAGTCGGTTTTAATTTTTTGTTTAAAAATAATAATTTTACTCATTTTAGCTGTCCTTAACGTTTTCTATACTTACAGTTGGTGTTTTAAAAAATCAAAATCAAAATTGCTTTATTTCTGAACAAATCTAAAATAAAATATATTTTCAGAATACATGGTGCCTACCACCGGTTCGGTAACTAAGCCGACCAAAAAAAGTGAGAAAAAAAATAATCTTTTAAAACAAAATTTACAATGCTGTAACTAAAAATTATACAATGTAAACATAGATAGATACATAATAATTGTAAGTCATGTAGAAGTAGCCTTGCAAGCAGTCATTCAGCATTCTACTCCCAAGATGTGCCATCAATTATGAAATCATTTTGGCTTTGGCACAAAACGTTCTTTGACTACTTTTTTAAATTTATTAATCGAAAGATTTTGAACGTTTTCTGGGACCATATGTTCCCATTTGAATATCAAGGAGTCACTTCGATTTCTCATTGTTTCCATCACCAGACCACCACTTTTGTGAACATGATACCTACTCGGAACAATACAATGTACAAAAGAAAAAATTTGAAAATCGGTTCATAAACGGCGGAGTAATCGTTGAACATACATAAAAATATATCCACAGGCGAACGTCTAGACTCCTCCTGTTTGGAAGTCGGTTCAAAATAATTGTAATAAAATATTATGATATTTTATAATATGTATTTAATTTAAGAATAAAATATAATATACTATGTGTGTTGTTTACTTTCAACGTTTACTTTCAATGTAAGGACTGATTTACCAGATAGATTTTACCTGAGTAATAAATAAGTAACTTTATAATGTGTTAAGTGTAAATTATTTACCCCTATAAGAACCTCATGTCATAACATATCCGACGATTGAAAAATCATTCCAAAAGAAAATGTGTATCTACTTTTCAATCGTCACCTTTTTTTGCCAATTAAAATTTATGATACCTAATTTGAAATACAAATCTATCAAAGTTGCATATTATTTATTTCTTATAGAAACTCAGGTAAAATAACTCGAACGGACTAAACTATCGATAGCAAAATACTATACTATCGATAGTAAAATATACATCACTAGCACACGCACACATTGACAGATCAAAAATGGTCACGCATTTTCGAGTTGTCAGGTGGTCTTTACGACAGTATATATTATGTCTATGCTTTTTATTGTGCTAAAAATATAAACAATTACCAAAAAAGTACAGTGACTTGTATGAGAATCATATGAGAAAAGCGCCCGTGAGTTTCCGCCGTCAACCGACCCGCGGCGTTGCCGTAGCTTAGCAACGATATCCAAGAGGCCTATAGCAAATACTCTATTAAAAACGTTTACAATTTTGATATTCCTTTTGCCAATGATGTATTTTACATCAGGATTTAATATGTTTTTAGAGAAGCGTATCGTGAGGCAAAAATCGTGAGAATTGTTTTTGTTTACGCTGATGACGAAACTATTCTTGTCCAATTTTTATTTATACACTTGTAGCCTATCTTTACTTTTAAAAATCTTTGTAAGCCGAAAATGCTATAAAATAAAATAAGACTATAAGCCTTATGTTTCCTTTTGTTATTTTAACATTTTTAATATTATTTTATCCCACTTTTAAACACTTACGTACGGGTTAGCCTTAAATCCCGTTTTATCCCATTGAGAGGTTGTATCTTCACAATCCTTTTTAGTGCACCTTTAGAAGGTTCTATAAAGCTTGCCGTTATTTTAATAATAATATTAATAATCATTTATTGCAGGCAATAAACCCATATAAAATATATAAAATTAAATTAAAAGTTAAAATTAAATAGTACATAATATAAATTGTGAATTTTAAATCTATACTAATATTATAAATGCGAAAGTATCTCTGTCTGTCTGTCTGTCTGTCTGTCTGTCTGTCTGTCTGTCTGTCTCGCTTTCACGCCAAAACTACTGAACCGATTGCAATGAAATTTTGTACACAGTTATTCTAGAGTCTGAGAAAGGACATAGGCTACATTTTGATGTGGGAAAATATCTTATTTCCATGAAAATATCGATGAAAATTACTTCGCATTGCGCGTGGGTAGCGCTCATCCCGGGGGTCCTGGGTTCGAGTCCCGCAGGCGGAACAAAAAGTTTTCAATGTTCCTGGGTCTTGGATGTGTATTAAAATAAAATTTCAAAAATCTTAAATATATTTTATGTATAATATTATAAAAAATTCAGAAATATATCGACGCGATGCAATGAACATTTTAGTTCTAATACGATTCAACAGATGGCGCTTTTTTCTTACTTCGTTGTAACATAGAACTAATCATACTTATTAGTTATTATGTTTTTGTTTATAGTTTTTAATACGTTAGAATATTATGTTTAATAATATTATCACTTGCTATAATAATAATCAATCTATCTTATCTTATAGAACTCCTACTGCATTTCTAAGGAGTTCGAGTGTGTTGTGTTGGCCTATATTCCATCCAGAAAATATTTTTACATTTTAATTCTAATGTATGAAAACAGATGGCGCTTTATTTTTTACTTCATTATTATAACAGAACTAATCATACCTACTTTATTATATATTATTGTTTTTATTCATAACTAGCTGTTGCCCGCGACTTCGTCCGCGTGGACTTTAGTTTATAGCGCGCGGTGTCAACAAAATTTGTGTCAAATTTAAAAACTTTTTAAAACCCTGGTAAGTGGTACCCCTCTTAGGGCCGCGCAGCGCGCTACACCGGAATGGCAGCGCTGAAAGTGCTCGCCTCGCCGCTGCCATTCCGGTGTAGCGCGGCCCTTAATTAATCAAAATACCCAAAAACAGCTGTGCAGTGTGCACATAATCTGTACTAATATTATGAATGCGAAAGTATCTCTGTCTGTCTGTCTGTCTGTCAGTCTCGCTTTCACGCCAAACGCCAAAACTACCGAACCGATTGTAATGAAATTTTGTATACTGATAGTCTAAAGCCTGAGAAAGGACATAGGCTACTTTTTTACTGGAAAAAAGGGTTGTAAGGGTCGTAAATTTGTTCAAAAAATTCATAATAGATGGCGCCGTGCGTCTTCTACATCGCGCTGACGCTTGCTCAAAAGTCTTTCTATAAGAGGTGGTATCATCTTACATTTAAGTCTCGATTTTTTTCGATTGTTATATCTATTCTACGGTATTAAATAACTCAGTACTTTATCTGTGCAGGCAGTGACGTAACCTTAAGACCAAATTTCACCAACGACTGTTAAAGTTAATGCTCGAATTAGTATCACGTTAGCTGTTTCGTTTTTCATATGAATGAAAGAGAAGACAGGATATTTTAACAAGCTGTTAACACTAACAGACGTTGGTGAAATTGGGGCTAAACCTATCAATGATAAATAGTTTATGGGTAAAGTTGTGTAATTGGGGGGCTAAATAAGCTTTAAAATTTGGCATAATATATAAAGTTTAACATACAAAAATGAAGTACTTATTGTTTGCACACTGCACAGCTGTATTGATTTAAGGGGTACCAGGGTTTTTTTATAAAAGCTTTTGACACCAATTTTGTTGACATCGCGCGCTATAAACTGAAGTCCACGCGGACGAAGTCGCGGGCAACAGCTAGTAATAATACAAATAAAATAAAATGCTACAAAAATTACGTTTAAAAATAATTCTAAAAGTCATTTTGAGCGCAATGCGTTCTATATTCTTTTTTTAAAGATGCCGGTTGGGAGCGGACGACATGAACAGAGAAGACAGAATGATAGAGTATGCCGACTTAGAACTGATGTTGAAATTTTTAAATTTGACGTATTATGACGAAAATCGTCGCTAGGGTTGTTAACTTGTTACCTACGAATTTAAAAATATGACATATTCGATGGACGTATTCCTCTTTGATCGTATTGTTGTTTGTGTTTTGGCATATGCGATTAAAATTGTCAGAATCCAATTTTGAAATATTTATTTTAAATATTTAAAAATAAACTATATCAGCCAGCGCGAGGCACATTCCGTTCATAATCCTAGTGAAACCCGACGAATTTGACAGATATTGAAACCTGTCCGTTTCTTTGCAGCCGAACTACTGGTCGTTATGTCTATTGTGACATGAAGTAACCGCAGACGACGTGTCGTCGCGACACTACCCTGGTTTGTATTTCTATGAAAAACCTTGCACAGCTAGCGACACATTCATAGAAATGACGTATCGTGACGACACGTCGTCTGCTGCAACTTCATGTAGCTTCTAACTTGTACCTTTAACTAGCTATGAAGACGCTGAATAAAATTCCGCAAGAACTACGAAATTCGCATAAACTGATGTCTTAATCCATAAAGTTAATATACCTAGCGGAATAGAGAAACAAAGGCCTGAGCAAGAGAGATGTCACTATCAGTAACACTGCGTGGTAAAAAGAGACGTGTGATACATGACAGCAGCACTCTTTTTTTGACGTCCAGTCGGCACGTACCGCACGTTAATAATTTAATCTCATAGAATTCATGTTCAATCATGCTTGTGTAAGTGTATACGTACACATATTTTTCACACAGATGAAAACCAATTTCGGTTTCGTTTGACAGCTCCAGATTGTTGCTCTATTCTTGATCCATGATTTACTGTCTATGTCAAACATCAAAATCGGTATTCGTTTAAGGGTAATACAGTGACCAAAACTAAATCTGATGTGATCAAAAATATTCTTATAGATCTTTTTTTTTTTTTTTTTTTAATAATAATGTACTTTATTCAGCTCGATAACATAAAAACCTTAATCTAGACAATTACAACATGCAAATTATTTTATTTTCAATGGTTTTTTTATATTATAATGTTAAGATCGCAACCGGCAGCTTAGCTAGGTTACAGTATAACCTGTGTTAAAGCCACCGGACCCTTTCCCAACTACTGATCGCATATCGCTGATTTTACATTTCAGACAATTAAAATTAGATTACAAATCAAATCAATGTTTAAAATTAATCAAGCTTGATACAATAAACAATACAAAATAAAGTATAAGAATTCCAATCAATTATATATCATAAATATTAATTATCAAATTATTACATTAAATATACAATTAAATATTGGTGGTACAAATTTAATATTATATTATACCCAATATAATTGGTGTGTATTTATGTGCACATTGTGTTCGTGTGTACTTTGTGCGTGTGGTTGAGGAGTGTTATTAGAGTCAGAGTGTGAGTGAGCCTACAACGTTATAGTCAACAAATCTTCAGTATCTTCGTAAATCAAACCTAGGAGCCAGTCATTGAGCGTATCTTTACAGTTTTTAGTGTTCAATTCATATATTGGTAAATATTTATTTATTTTGTTATATAAATAAGGAGCTAGAAAGTAGTTATATCTCATCGATTTTACAAAGTTATAGTTATTAATTTGACAGATTTTATCACTGCGGCGTTTGTTTATTTTTTTAAAAGCAGTTGCGGCATGCTGTGCTAGGATTGTGCTCATTATAAAATGTTGTCTTACTGTTAGCACCCTGCAACATTGGTATAATTCCGTCGTGGGAAAGGTATAATTTCTAAATGTGCCAACCTTCAGTATTGCTCTTTGCGCACGTTCGAGCTTTAGAAGTTGAGATTTAGGTACTCCACCCCAAGAGGAGATGCAATAGGTTAGGGTGGATTGACAAAGAGCATGATAAACCCTCTTAAGGATATGTGGATTGGCTACGTGTCGGAGCGTTTTAAATATATAAATAAGTTTGCGAACTCTAGCTTGAAGGAGGTCTATGTGTGTTGAAAATGAGAGATTGCAATCGAGTATGACACCTAAATATTTAACACTCTGAACACGTGATAGCCGTGGACAATCACAGGGTTGGGAAAAAGTGCGACATGCATGTGCGATTAAAGTCATTGCAGGTGGGGGTTGAGAAGATGCCCGTAAGGAAAAAGTCATGTAGTGTGTTTTGTCAGCATTAAGAGTAAGAGAGTTTGCAGCCAGCCAATTGGAGACTAAGTCAAATGCACTTTGTGCAGTGACAAAAGCTTCACCCCAGGAATCGCCCACAAACGTAAGTGCCGTATCGTCGGCAAACGCCGTTATTTTGGTATTTTTGTAGGTCAATTGGCATAACTCATTTAGGTACACAAGAAACAGCGTGGGACCAAGTACACTTCCCTGGGGGACGCCGTAGGTAATTGGGAGCTCTTTGCTTTGGTGGTTATTGATTTTAACACATTGAGTTCGTCCTGTCAAATAGTCTCTCAAAATATCAAGAGAAAGCCCCCTAACACCCACCCTTTCGAGTTTTTTGAGAAGTAGGGGCAAAGAGACCGTGTCAAAGGCTTTTGCGAGGTCCAAAAAGATAGTTAAAACCTTTTTTTTGTTATCTAAGTGTTTGATAATGTGGTTGGTAAGGTTCAAAACAGCTTCAGACGTGGATTTTTTTCTTCGGAAACCGTATTGATTGAGGGATAAAAGGTTTTTTGCCTCTAGGAAATTAGTCAGCCGCTTATTAATTATGCGCTCTAAAATTTTGGACAAAGCACTCAAAACTGCAATAGGACGATAATTAGTGACACGGTCTCTAGGGCCGCTTTTATGAATAGGGTGTATTATGGCCTTTTTAAAGTAGGTAGGAAATGTCCCAGTTTGGAGGCAAAGATTAAAAATATGTGTTAATGGGGGAAGTAACTGCTTATTAAATCTCTTTAAAAATGCTGTGGATATATTGTCCCACCCAACGGCACAATCTGTCCGGAGGGATAACATAATTGATTTAATTTCGTCGTAATCGGTGGGGAGTAAAACAAGCGAGTTGGGAGGCTTGGCACCTAAGTTAAATGACTTAAGGAATGAGGGGTTATGGACGGGTCTAATATTGTCTGCGAGATTTTTTCCAATGGTGGCAAAGAAATCATTAACATTGTTTATGGCGCACTCAGTATTTGAATTTGTATTAAGTAACTCACTTGAAGGTGATGTAGGTTTTACAGAGTTTGTGACTCTTTTTATTACTTGCCATATACGTTTATTATCAGTGCCAGCCTCAGTTAGTTCGTTTTTATCAAATTGACGTTTCAATTTTTTTAGTAATTTGTTGCAGAAATTTCTATACCTACTGTAAGTTATCTTTAGGAATACATTTTCTGGGTTTGCTTTTAGGGACTTGTGCATCGAGTCTCTGTTTCTCATGCAACGTAGTAGGCCCGGAGTTATCCAGGGCTTGAGGATGGTTTTGCGTTAACTGGCATAGAATTGGTTTTTATAACGCCAATAAGACGGTCAACTAACTGGGTTGTAGCCACATTTGCGTCATCCAAAAGAAATATGTCTTCAAAATGCAACCGATCCATATCACGGGATAAGGTTTGATAATTTATCTTGTGGTGGACTAGATGAGTTGGTTCTGTAGTAGATTTAATTCGTTGATTGAGACAAAGAAATATACTGTTGTGATCTGTTATAGACGAGTCTAAGACTAGAGTTTGAGCGTCACGGTTAGATTTGAGTAAGACGTGATCCAGACAGTTCATGCCCCGTGTTGGTAGGGAATGTGCAGGCAAGAGGCCATGACTAGCTGATATATTAAGGTAATCTGAGACGTGTGTGCTTAGTGGTAAATGGCTAATGTCAATATTAATATCGCCAATAATAGCAATACTTTTAAAAGACGACAACGAGTGCAAAACAATATCGAGCGAGGCAATAAAGTTTGACAAGTTGGTAAATGAAGGTGATCTATAGATACATAAGATAGCGATTTCATTGTCCTGTGTTAATAGCAAACATGTACTATCTTTTAAGTCAATCTCAGATACAGAGAATTTGAGATTACATTGGTCATTTAAATATAAGACAATACCATCATTTTGATTCTTATAATTAGAGCTGCAATGTGCGACATACTTGTCTAATACGGGAATTGATATATCATTTTTTAGCCAGCATTCAGTTAAGATTATAATATCACAGTCAAGATCAATTCTATGTAATAAAGTGAGGAAGCTATTAAAGTTACAATTTATTGATCTAATATTTTGAGATAGAATTTTTAAATATTGTGAGGGTCTCTTTATAATTTTTTTACAATCTTCCGGGCTACAAGTCTGGCTCTGCGATATCGAGTACTCGTCCAGTGAACAGGATATATCAAAGAAGTCGTCGAACTTTTAATGTTTTGTTCGGAGGCTCACAAAAGGATAACTCTCCATAGTATCTTTGGGCGTAGATGAGGATGAAAACAGTAACTATAATATCTAAACTTTTAACATAATGTGAGTGTGTAGAAATATAGGCTCTCTCCAATCCGAGATATTGTATTAATGTACAGTAATAATGTGTTCGTTTTTTAAAATATACTATTTTAACATAATTGAACATTGAGTTTGATATTTTAATTGATTTTTGTATAAATATTTGATGTAAACATAAAAAAATAAAGTGTAAACATAGAAAAATGTAATTTAAAATACAATTAAAATTATGCATGCAAAACAAATGAATATATTTTAAGCCTAGTCACTTATCTACTTGGAAACTTAATTTATTTGAATCATCTTTGTGATCGATGCGTATGGCAGGGGCACCTTCATGCTTCCGTACAAATACCCTACCATGGGCAGTCCAGCAAAACATATAATTATTTTGCTTGATAAATTCGCGGGTCAGGTAGTACAATTTTCTAGAATTTTCGGTCAATCTTTCAGCTATAAAAATTGGTTTAGTTTCTCCGTCGATTTTTAGGTGACTCGTGTTCAACTTGTCCTTAGTAGTTTTATTGAACGACTTTGCAGCAGTAAGAATTTTTTCTTTAAGTAGCACCGAAGAAAAGTCGACAATAATAGGGCGATTGATGCTTTTAGTAGGGAGTCTGAATATATCATGGATTTGTGTCTCGTCAATATTTATATTTAGAGTCTCACCAATTTTTGTCACAATATTAGCGAGATTGTCTTTATTTTCATTTTTTTGAGGAGGTAGGTTTCGTATTTCAATACTGGCCTGTTTTTGAGTCCTCTCCATATTTTCTATTTTTGACTCTAATGTTTGGATATAGGATAAATGTAATTTTCTTTCAGACTCCATCGTAGAGAGTTTGTCTTTCATGATTTCATACTGGGCAGATATAAATTCCATAGATTTTATAATTTCTTTATTTTGCGTTTGAATATCGTTAATACTGGTTTGTAATGAGATTTGTTGATTGCTAAGCATATCTATAGAATTTTTTAATTCGAGTATGGCATCAGATATCCCATCGTCACGAGCACGCTTGCGGGGACGCTCAGAAGGAAGACGAAGTCCAGAGTCCGAGAGAGCCGAAACAGCAATATCAGAGTCACTGCAGTGGTGCGGTGAAGCTTGTGGTGGGGTTCTTTTAAGTGGCATATTAATAGTACAATGTGGCTTAGTTATAAATAAGCAAGTCTATTTGGAAGCGTGTCGCGCGCCAAACGCGCAAGTTGTGCGCTGAGTAGAATTGAAATAATATAATGCAGTGGACCGAGCGGCCGGGGTACCAGGAGCGCAGGCAAGCGTAGGAGCTTATTATAATAATTATGCGACGAGTTGATGACAGTCTCGTAGCACTGATGTCCGGCGTAGCACCAAGCGTAGCACTGCTTACGTATCGTAGCACTTGTAGCACTCACAGTATACGACACTCGAGTTCCAATACTCTTGGATTTATGCGTTCCTTGTAGCACAGCGGTGATTAAACTGTTTAAAATTTGTAATTTAATTTAAAATTAAATAAAACTTTGTCACAAAAAACACGACCACACACGCCGGGATCCAGGGGGGAGAGGGGACATTGTAACTTGTGTATTACGAATATTGTTACTCCTCATTGCCCGAACGACATTTTCTAACACAATAATTATTTAAATTACGACAAAGAATCGAATTACGTATTGATATTATGATGAAAACGTCTGTAGACAGTTTGTATCACTTTATTTGCTTTTTAATAGCTTTCTCTTTATTTTTAAACAATAAAATGATAATTATTATGTTTAAATTATATCCAGAACATTCGTGATAGTATTAATATGAACGGGTTGATAAGTTAAACATCCGTCGTCTCGCGCGGACACAAATTGAAATGTCAATACAGCGCGGCCGGCGGCGACGTGTTGACGGAACACTCGCACCCTGTATAGTGTACACACTGTGACGGGTACAGGGTGTTCGGAGTTTACAATGTAATTTGCAGAGTGCTAGGTAAAAAAAATAAAGAAAGAACGTAGGTATTACCGAATAATCACACCTGTATATTGTACAAGTATGTGACGTGTACAGAATGTTCCCAGTTAACATTGTATTTTTTCTAGCTTGTATTTTATTGTAGTTTTCTGTTCCAGTAGGCTGACCTTAGCTTACAATGTATTTTTTATTTATTTTTTACTTTTACTTTGACTAAATTAAGTGAGTCGTTGGAACAAAGTACATAATGCGTCACTCTATTATAAAACACAATGTAGAACACTCGCACCTGTTTATTGGCTTTTCAAGAGCATAATAATATTGAATAATCGCATCCTGTATAGTGTACACGGTCCGTGACGTGTACAGGGTGTGCAGAGTTTATTTTGTAATCTGAGTGGTGGAAAGAAAAAAAGGTTATTGGAAATTTGGGAATTCCATAATATTATGAAACATAGATTAAAAACATCCTGTATATGTTTGAACTTCGAAGTTCCATTGTAATTTGTAAATAATTTACTGAATAGAAAAAATCAAAGAACAGGGGGCATTTTTCTATGGAAGCCGTGTCCAAGCTAGTAAAAACCATATAATAATTTTATCATGTATACATAATAATAATATAAAGACTATTCGATGTACAGGATGTTCGTAGTTTACAGAAAAGAAAATTATCGAATCTGTGGCAATCAAAATATATAAAATATCATTTAGATTTTAGAATAATCACACCCTGTAAACGGTTAGTTTCGTGGAGAGAGTGTTCAAAGCTCACATTGTAAATAACAGTTCTCAGCGGGGCTAAAATGGTCGCTTTAGAGAATCACATTATGAATCATAATATGATTCATTCTTTTCTTTTTTAATCGCATAATTGTCACTCGGCTTGCAATTCATGTCTAGTAATTCGTACTAATTTCACATTCGTCAGTTTGACAGTTTTGACAATTCATTTGCTAAATTGATTGAAAGGAATTGCTAAATGTGACCATTTTAGCCCCGCTGGGGGCAGTATTTTGTCATAGTTTCTGTTCTGTGTTTGTGATTCAAGAACACGTCTGTGGTCCAGTGGTTTGGAGCGTGGCTCTTGACTCGGAGGTAATGGGTTCCGATTCTGTTTTTTTTTTAATTATTTGACAAGACAGAATATGATCCATGCGTCAGATAGGCATGTAAATAGTACAAGAAGAGAGTGTATGTAATAATAATAATAGCTCCTATACCGGTTTCGGTGATGGTGGCCGGTTTCATTGAAACCAGGCCAGCTACGCAGGAGTAATTTTATAGTGCCCAAATGTGTGCGCAGTACACAAGAGCACTCTCTATTCCTTTACTCTCATAACCCAGTGGGACGGAAGACCGACACGACCGGCGAGAGATCAGGCGCAGGACCGACTTTTTACATGCCCATCCGACGCATGGATCATCTTACTTGTCAGACAATCAGGTGATCAGCCTGCATTGTCCTAACCAAACTTGGAAATAACAAACAAGAAGAGAGTGTATGTATGTATACTGCGTACATACAATACAATATAAGACTTTTTATTGCACACCAAAAATACAAAATAAAAACAATTTTACATAAAACAACATATTATTATTGTATAATGATGCACAAAAGACGAACTTATTGCTAATAAGAAATCTCTTCCATACAGACTTGGGTAGTAGGTACATGATCACTCCTGCGTAGCCTGGAAACCGGCTACCTCTATCGAAACCGGTGTGGGTAACCAGAGTGTTGAGCGTCAGTGGCTTAGACCTTCGATTTGTAGACAAAAATATTATTTATTACAAAATACAGATAATATAATCTTAAGGAAAAAACCGTGAGGAAACCCATGGTTACAACTGAACTAAGCCGACCTTGTTATGATATTACTATGAATGAATAAATGAAAATGAATAGAAAATGTTTTACTTCTAACTCGGTTAAAAACTAACACTTTTAGAACGTCAACACGAGGCCTACACCGGTTTGGGAACTAACCCGGCGAGAAGAACCAGCGTAAAAAAAGCGTAAAAAAACTCGCACGGAACCACTTTTTACCCAAAAGATACAAATATTATACGTGGGAGAGCCATGCTTCGGCGCGAATGGGCCGGCTCGACTGGATAAATACCACGTTCTCACAGAAAACCAGCGTGAAAAGGCGCTTGCGCTGTATTTCGCCGAGTGAGTGAGTTTACCGGAGGCCCAATCCCCTAACCCCTACCCTATTCCCTTCCCTACCCTCAACTATTCCCTTCCCTTCCCTACCCTCCCCTATTCCCTCTTAAAAGGCCGGCAACGCACTTGCAACTCTTCTGATTCTGCGAGTGTCCATGGGCGACGGAAGTTGCTTTCCATCAGGTGACCCGTTTGCTCGTTTGCCCCCTTATTTCATAAAAAAAAAATGTTCTTTCAGCACTACTATGTTTACCGTGGACTCTATATAATAGTTATGACTGTATAAAAACCCTAAAGTATTATCAATTATCATTTATCACTATATTCTGTTACACCTTGTATTATAAAGTGTTAAATACATTATAAAGTGTACATATAATATTACTAGCTGTTGCCCGCGACTTCGTCCGCGTGGACTTCAGTTTATAGCGCGCGATGTCAACAAAATTGGTGTCAAAAGCTTTTATAAAAAAACCCTGGTACCCATTAAATCAATACAGCTGTGCAGTGTGCAAACAATAAGTACTTCATTTTTGTATGTTAAACTTTATATATTATGCCAAATTTTAAAGCTTATTTAGCCCCCCAATTACACAACTTTACCCATAAACTATTTATCATTGATAGGTTTAGCCCCAATTTCACCAACGTCTGTTAGTGTTAACAGCTTGTTAAAATATCCTGTCTTCTCTTTCATTCATATGAAAAACGAAACAGCTAACGTGATACTAATTCGAGCATTAACTTTAACAGTCGTTGGTGAAATTTGGTATTAAGGTTACGTCACTGCCTGCACAGATAAAGTACTGAGTTATTTAATACCGTAGAATAGATATAACAATCGAAAAAAATCGAGACTTAAATGTAAGATGATACCACCTCTTATAGAAAGACTTTTGAGCAAGCGTCAGCGCGATGTAGAAGACGCACGGCGCCATCTATTATGAATTTTTTGAACAAATTTACGACCCTTACAACCCTTTTTTCCAGTAAAAAAGTAGCCTATGTCCTTTCTCAGGCTTTAGACTATCAGTATACAAAATTTCATTACAATCGGTTCGGTAGTTTTGGCGTTTGGCGTGAAAGCGAGACTGACAGACAGAGATACTTTCGCATTCATAATATTAGTACAGATTATGTGCACACTGCACAGCTGTTTTTGGGTATTTTGATTAATTAAGAGGATTCCACACCGCCCTTTTTTCCATACAAACGTTGTCCCCTGTTTCCTCCCTGGATAATGCTAGTAGAGTTATATTTTTTTTCCTGAATATCTACGGCCACTAATACAATGTCCCTATGTTTTTTTTTTTTTTTTTCATAATATAATTATTAAATAAGATATGAACGTTCAAAAACCCAAAAAAATGGCCAGATTTTCCACTGTGTTCAAACGTCCAGGAAACAGATTTGGCTAGATTATACAAAAAAAGCAAAACATAGGAACACAGCTCAAGCCTTTTTTTAATCTTTAATGAAAAAAGTACTTAAATCGGTTAAGTTTTGGAGAAGGAATCAGGGGACAACGAATCGTTGATTTTCTGGATTTTCTGCAGTTGTCTCTATCGCGTTCTGCGGTATAGGCTTGAGGTAAGGGAGACAGCTATAGATATTACACGTACTTTTTTTTCATTTCTCTAGCCGCTGTTGTATCCTCTTAAGGGCCGCGCTACACCGGAATGGCAGCGGCGAGGCAAGCACTTTCAGCGCTGCCATTCCGGTGTAGCGCGCTGCGCGGCCCTAAGAGGGGTACCACTTACCAGGGTTTTAAAAAGTTTTTAAATTTGACACAAATTTTGTTGACACCGCGCGCTATAAACTAAAGTCCACGCGGACGAAGTCGCGGGCAACAGCTAGTTATGAATAAAAACAATAATATATAATAAAGTAGGTATGATTAGTTCTGTTATAATAATGAAGTAAAAAAATAAAGCGCCATCTGTTTTCATATATTAGAATTAAAATGTTGATTGCTGATTGCATTGATATATTTTCTGGATGGAATATAGGCCAACACAACACACTCGAACTCCTTAGAAATGCAGTAGGAGTTCTATAAGATAAGATAGATTGATTATTATTATAGCAAGTGATAACATTATTAAACATAATATTCTAACGTATTAAAAACTATAAACAAAAACATAACAACTAATAAGTATGATTAGTTCTATGTTACAACGAAGTAAAAAAATAAAGCGCCATCTGTTGAATCGTATTAGAACTAAAATGTTCATTGCATCGCGTCGATATATTTCTGGATTTTTTATAATATTACACATAAAATATATTTAAGATTTTTGAAATATTATTTTAATGCACATCCAAGACCCAGGAACATTAAAAACTTTTTGTTCCGCCTGCGGGACTCGAACCCAGGACCCCCGGGATGAGCGCTGGTCACGCGCAATGCGAAGTAATTTTCATCGATATTTTCATGGAAATATGATATTTTCCCACATCAAAATGTAGCCTATGTCCTTTCTCAGACTCTAGAATAACTGTGTACAAAATTTCATTGCAATCTATTCAGTAGTTTTGGCGTGAAAGCGAGACAGACAGGCAGACAGACAGACAGACAGACAGAGATACTTTGGCAGTATATTTCGCAGTATTTATAAGTCGCGGGCAACAGCTAGTTATGAATAAAAACAATAATATATAATAAAGTAGGTATGATTAGTTCTGTTATAATAATGAAGTAAAAAAATAAAGCGCCATCTGTTTTCATATATTAGAATTAAAATGTTGATTGCTGATTGCATTGATATATTTTCTGGATGGAATATAGGCCAACACAACACACTCGAACTCCTTAGAAATGCAGTAGGAGTTCTATAAGATAAGATAGATTGATTATTATTATAGCAAGTGATAATATTATTAAACATAATATTCTAACGTATTAAAAACTATAAACAAAAACATAATAACTAATAAGTATGATTAGTTCTATGTAACAACGAAGTAAAAAAAAAAGCGCCATCTGTTGAATCGTATTAGAACTAAAATGTTCATTGCATCGCGTCGATATATTTCTGGATTTTTTATAATATTATACATAAAATATATTTAAGATTTTTGAAATATTATTTTAATACACATCCAAGACCCAGGAACATTGAAAACTTTTTGTTCCGCCTGCGGGACTCGAACCCAGGACCCCCGGGATGAGCGCTGGCCACGCGCAATGCGAAGTAATTTTCATCGATATTTTCATGGAAATAAGATATTTTCCCACATCAAAATGTAGCCTATGTCCTTTCTCAGACTCTAGAATAACTGTGTACAAAATTTCATTGCAATCGGTTCAGTAGTTTTGGCGTGAAAGCGAGACAGACAGACAGACAGACAGACAGACAGACAGACAGACAGAGATACTTTCGCATTTATAATATTAGTATAGATTATAAAGTGTTTACAGGATATAAAGCATATTACAACTTTATATAAATAAACCCGTTATCGATTGACAACTTATTAATCGTGGAAATGTAACCCGGCATTATAAATATGGATGTTTACAGCGCAAATAACAGAATGAGTGTTGAGTGGTAGCAATTAAAAATATTACTTGTTTACTCATATGTGGTGTATGAAAGGTTTAACAGTGTTGAAATATTATAGCAGATCTGAATTGATTACCTCCATGGCGGTAGTGGCTACTATGATAAAATAAAAATTAAATATATTTTTATTCAAAATCGGTATTCAAAATGCGGTCGGCACTTTCTGAACTGTTCGGGAACTAGCCCGGCGCGGCGCGGCGTAAGAAATTTGCACGAGCTATCGCACATTTACCAAAAAGTTGGGAAATTACTATTCATTCTATTATTAATACGATTAGGGTGTCATAATATTATTCGTTAATTACCAACATACAGGGTGTAAAAAGACCACTTCCGATAACTTTGGGGTATTATTATACTACATTTTCTGATTACAAAAATGTATTTTTTTTTAATTTTTTTTTTCAAAAAAAAAAATTTTTTTAATATATTTTTTATGATTAATAACCTTTACACATAAGGATAAACCATTTACAAAAAATATTTAATTTTTTTTTTTTTACTTTTATTTTTTTATTCCGATGCGCAATGTAAAGGCGCGAGTCATTGATATCAACTGTAGCGCGCTTAATAACATAAGGTCGTAAACGACCATACTGTACGGCTGCGGCAGTTTTGAACCTTATGGACTATGGTCTTTCCAACCTATCAAGAACTATGACATTCAACTCTCTCAAGTAACTCAGAACTTTGACCTCTGATCTCTTACCTAGAGGCTACTTGCAGTGTTAAAACTTTAATTCCTAAATCCATGTACAAAACTGTAAGTAAAGTTTCTGAGCATGAGGAACAACTTAATTACCTATCGATTAGTTAAAAAGTTCTTCGTGAGGAACAAAACCGTGTTTTTCCGTGGGAGAGCCATGTTTCGGCAGGAATGGGCCGGCTCGACCGGATAAATACTACGGGCTCACAAAAAACCGGCCTGAAACAGCGCTTGCGCTGTGTTTCGTCGAGTGAGTGAGTTTACCGATGGCCCAATCCCCTACCCTTTTCCCTTCCCTACCCTCCCCTATGCCCTTCCCTACGTTCCCCTATTACCCTATTCCCTCTTAAAAGGCCGGCCACGCACCTGCAGCTCTTCTGATGCTGCGGGTGTCCATGGGCGACGGAATTTACTTTCCATCAGGTGACCCGTTTGCTCGTTTGCCCCCTTATTTCATTTAAAAAAAAACAATATTGTGTGATATGCGGATGAACCGTCTTCCGCAATCTCAGGCTTTCTATCGAAATTACAGACGATGCATGAAAACTTCCGTAGGTACGTAAAACTATGGTAATAAACTTACGTGTAAAATGTTAAGATCTTAAAGTGTTCTTATTTCTCTAGACTCTATGCATTTTGTAAGTATTCCTTAGCACTAAGCAATAATTCCACCAACAAAAACACGTATCTTACACGAAATCTAACACAGTACAAAGTTTTTTGAACGCAACTTAGAAAATAATAATTAATTACACATTTTCCGTGTTATGCGGAACGACGATTGTAGATGGACAGAACCTAGATCTGCAACTTTCGCTTTTTATCTACTACAGACGATGTATGAAAAAACTAGCAATTAACTTACGTGAAAAATGTTGAATTCTGATTTCTGAATGTGCTCTCTATGCATTTTGAAAATAGTCCATATTATCACCAATCAATAACACCACCAATAACTCTTTTTACACGATATCTTACACAACACGTCTTAGTTTTTTACCGCAAACTAATAAGAAATAATAGTCAATTAATTTACATTTTACTCATTTAGTTAACACAAAAATTCAATGCTTTAAAAAGATCGTAATAAGAAACGCTTATTAATTTAACTTAACTCAACCGACAACCTTCAACCTCAAGATGCAAATTGGAACTAATGTCTAAATATGCGAAAATCGTCTTTAAAAACAATGTACATTGTACGGTATCGACTTTCGGTAAGTTCAAAGGTACCGACGCGACGGCCAGACCGCTTGGCGGGAACATCAAAGGCACCGCCGCACGCGCCGCGCCGGGCGCATCTCTTTGAGCTCACCGCTCGCGCCGCCATCGACAATTATACCGACAAAATTTGCCGACATTAAGGCTTGTTTCCACTTTGATTAGTGCAAGTGCGAGTGTTTAGTATTAGAATTAAGTGATTTGCACAAAACACGCGTGGAAAGCAACTGATTTGTGCCAGTAATTAGTAAACAGCCAACCCGCACTAAACAAAGCGAATAGACATTGTCGGCCATATGTCGGTATGCGAAAGATTTAAGCATTTATGTAACACGCTTAGCAAACAATGCTATTGTTCGGTTTCGATTGAATGATGATGATGATCGAAACACCAACATTTGCCACTGTTCGGTTTCGATGTCGTTTTTATTCAAGCTTTTGTTTGCCAAGCATATGGACGGACCATAATGATGCTTGGCAACCAATGGCAAACAGCAAACTACAATGAATAGCGTTTGCTATTCATTGTAGCATGTTTATGCTTCATATGGATGGGTGGTCGTATGTGTTTGCTTGTTCCTGTTTGTGTTCGGCACTGTTTGGCGTTGGTGTCGGATATCTTTCACAAAGCAAAGGCCGTTTGGCAAACAGTTCCCGGGGTTTCCATACAATTGGTAAACATAAAGTGTTGCGCGTGAGCTTACGAGTGATGGACGTCAAGTTGTTGGCAGCAGTTTTGGCGCATTATCACATTCGATTTGTCAATCGATTTTTAATAATTAATATTCACCATCGCACGCCACGTTTCGCAAAGTACTGTAAAGGTATTGTTTCTATCGACGCGCCAAGCGACCCCAGCTGACGAAAATTAAAATGAAACGGCACTTTATGAACAAAGCTATACACTTTTATGTATTTTCTACCGACATTGGTCTGGTGACCAATGCTGCAGCTGCTTTACACTGGCGTATAGAAAAAAATTTAATAGCCACATAAAGTGGTATTTTATTTGAATTTTGGCGGCCGCGGGTCGCTTGCAGCAAGGATCGGAAAGCCACCTTATCGTTCGCCAAGCCTGTTTGATAGCAATGTTGGGACTTTGTCAGTGTTGTTTGATATGTGTAGCGAACACAAAGCATACTCCAAGCGAATGGAGACTTCTCGACTGTTTTCGAAACAGCCTATACTTAAGTAATAAAAAAATGACACCAACAACGAACAGTGGCAAACACGAACAGGCAAATACATAATAACAGGGCTTTAAGCCCCGTCCATATGCTTGGCAAACAGCAAACACCCACATGTAATTGGGTGTTCGTATGTGTTTGTCTTCTTGTTTGTGTTCGCCACTGTTCGGCGTTGGTTTCAATTGACCTTCACAACTCAATGACTGTTGATCAATTTTTCCATACGCTTGGTGTTGTGCACTGTTTGGTGTTTGTGGCATGCACCAATCGTGTGGACGGGGCTTTAGAGTTTAGAGTTTTTAGACCATCGTGCTCTGGCGCGGCCTGCAGACTACACGGCGCACTATGACGGCGCGGCGCCACTACCAACTAACTATTATTATGTCTAAAAAATGTACCGATATGCAGTGTCGGCCAAAAGTGACGGCAAAGTGTCGACATCGCGACAGATTTGCGCGGCAAAACATCAAAGAGATGTTTTGCCGTGTGCGGGCGGCGGCATGGTCGCAAAGACAATAATAATAATAATTAGTGTTGTGACCTATAAAAAATAAAATTAGTTTTGTTCTAGGTAGTCAATATTACAATAACCTACATTAATAATTTTTAATGTACATTAAATAATAATAATGTACTACTACCCAATAGTACAATAAAATTACGATTGTAGTTTGTAGACTATGTAACTTTTTTCTTATTGAAACCCAAATAAGAGAAATACGTAAGGAAAGTTCTACATTTATAACTTAACTTTAAGTTTCATTTCAAAAATACGCAGTAAAGTAGAAAATTACTAGAAAAGGTACTTTTATGATTTCACTTATTACGACACCTAATAGCAGTCAAAATTATTTTCTTTCGTCTACTCATTGGGCGAGGATCTTAATATTATGTAAAATTTTACAAGAAGAGATTTGAATGTTAGGATGTTTTTTTTAATAAGTACAATAATGTTTTTAGTTTTTTTTAAGGAAATTTTTAATTCAAATAACAATGAATATTTGTGGTAATAAAATTATATCGAGTTATTTTTAAGTACATACAATTAAATACAATATGCAAAACAAATAGCGATTTGTCGATAAAAAATATCGATACTTCAAATGCACAGGAAGACGTCCTTATTGTTTTACATGAATTTTTAATATTTTTTTCAATTTTGTTCAGTTGCCTGTAAACCTGCGTTTTCGAGTGACGTTTCGCCAATTTGGAAAATTTCATAATTTTAATTACTTCTCAGTTTTTCTTAATCTTAGTTTATTTTGACTTTTTCGTTAGTTTAATAAGTGATTTTCGTTTTTTTTTTGTAATTAGTGCTAAGTAATTGTTTCGTTTATTATTGACTATTTTTCTTTGTGTTTTGTGTCTTTTTTAATTTTAATAAAATGCCTTCTCCGTATGTGTCTACTGCGCGCGAATACGGTATGATGCTTATGTGTTTGGGAGAAGCATCAGGAAATGCCGCAGAGGCTTTGAGGATTTACCGAAGGCGATATCCTCATGCCCGACATCCTTCCGACTCTCGTATTATCACACAGGCATACCAACGTGTGTTGGAAAATAGGCCTATTGCGCCTTCTACTTCTGGCAGTGGGCGGCAGCTGGACGTGCGTGTCGAGGAGCAGGTTTTGGATGTTTTACACCGTGACCCACGATTGGGAACTCGTAGTGCAGCCAAAAGATTGAGACGTCGTTACGGTCGGCCAGTTGCATCGCATGCAACCATACATAAAATTCTAAGGCGGAACAGAATGCGTCCCTACAAAGTCCACCGAGTGCAAGCGCTACTTCCGGTGGACCGTGTCCGACGCACGGATTATTGCAGATGGCTGCTCCAACGGGAGGAAGCGTTCCCCGGGTTCATCCAAAATGTCCTTTGGACGGATGAGTCCACGTTCACGAGGAACGGAATGTGGAACAGGAGGAATACTCACATTTGGTCTGTCGAAAACCCTCGGGCATGCCAAGAAACTGGCCACCAAACACGTTGGTCAGTTAACGTATGGGGTGGCATCTTTAAAAATTTGATATTGGGGCCAGTATTTTTGCCTGCACGGATGACTGGTGCGTCATATTTAGATTTTTTAAACTGCCAGTTCATTGACGAACTGGATGAGCACATTACCGTCACTGACCTTCGGCGAATGTGGTTCCAACACGATGGCGCACCTCCACACGTAACACGGCCTGTCAGTCAATGGCTGAGGGAAAATTTTGGAGATCGTTGGATTGGACGTTTGGGTTCCCAAGCCTGGCCACCGAGATCCCCGGACTTAACTCCATTGGACTTTTTTCTCTGGGGTTACGTAAAGGAGCGAGTTTACAACCGGGCGTGCGACAGTGCCGAGGAAATGAAGCGGCGAATTAGGGAAGTGTTTAGTGACCTTAGGAAACTTTGTTGTGCCGACAGAACATTCAGTTTTCGTTTGCACGAAGACACGAAGAGGCATGCAGAACTGTGTCTCGAGATGCAAGGGGCGCAGTTTGAACCGCATCTCGTAAGACCGCGAGTGCAAAGAAACTGATAAGGTCAGTGACAAACTTTCTATTCTACAAAATTATCATTTTGCTGTTTAGCTTAACTGTCATGTCTAGGTACATTTGAACAAAGTGATATTGTAATTTTTTTAGTCGGGATAAAACATATGAATTCAACAAATGTTAGTAGAAGTTCATAAAATGTAACTTTGTAATAGTCACACAGAAGGTGCGTACAGCCATTGAGTTATAAGTACGTACGTATTTATAATGAATTGCGTACAGTTGAATCAATTCATTCATAAATGGCGCAGGCGAGGGGCGCGGAGCTCACCTGCCTGCCGAGTGCCGATGAATGTGCCACGAAATGTGTATGAACTTTTCATACATTTACGACATTAAAAAAAGGGTGAAACAGTGCAGTAGAAAAAGTGTTAGAAGAATAGGAATGTCTGCCGTAATTATTTTTGTTTACTGAGGGCATGAATAACTCTGCATCGAGTTAGATGGAGCTCAGTTCGAACTGCATTTCAAAAAACAGACAGCTGACAGGTCAGTGAACTGACATTACAGTTTATCAAGTCTTTTTTCCATAGATCGGTGTAATTACTGTGTATGAATAATTTGTAGAACCTGAACTCGATGTGAATTTTGATTTGCTTTTTCTTTTTTTACCCGAAAATAAAAACTGAATATTGTTGAATAAAAACCTACGAAATGTTACTTACTTAAATCTAATAGTTTTTTAAATCGTGAAAATAATTTTAATTTAATAATCATTACAATATTGGTGGTTTTTTCACTACCTACGGGCTAGGGACCACGATCAGCTGTTTTGTCTTAACTCATGACTAGCGGGACGCGCGCGGGGCGGCCGGCTCGGCCCGGGGCGGGCGGGGCTTCACTGGCACGCGATATTATCGCTCATTGACTGCACGCATTATACATTGCGTGTTGAAAATTTTGACTATTTTAAAAACTGGCAATTATAAGAAAATTACTTGCACCAATGGATATATCTCATGCCCTATAATAACCCCACGAAGTTATCGGAAGCGGTCTTTTGACACCCTGTATAAAAAAATTGCTCCCACACCGGTTTCGGTGACGGTGGCCGGTTTCATTGAAACCAGGTCAGCTACGCAGGAGTAATTGTAAAGTGCCCAAGTGTGTGCGCAGTAAACAATAGCACTTTTTATTTCTTTACTCTCATAACCCAGTGGAACGGAAAACCGACACGACCGGCGAGAGGTCAGGGGCAGGACCGACTTTTTACATGCCCATCCGACGCATGGATCATCTTACTTGTCAGACAATCAGGTGATCAGCCTGCATATGGTCCTAACCAAACTTGACAATAACATGTTTTCCAACGCGGGAATTGAACCCACGACCTCCGAGTCAAGAGCCGCGGTCTAAACCACTGGACCACGGAGGCGTTGCCAACATACACTCGCGCTCAAAACACACGCAAATACACACGCACACTATAATTAATTTGCATCGAGGTGTAATCATTTTTTACCTTTCTAGCATAATATCATACAAAGACAAAAACATTGTATTATCTTGGTGTGAATTATCGTAACCAATGGGGTATTTTGAAGGGGGAATAGGGAAAGGAACTCACTGTAAGCAAATTTGGTTCGTTACGTAAAAAATATCTAAATGAAGATTTATTTTGTTACGTTACCAAAGATTTAAGGCAGTAGATATTATGTCCCGAAAATATTACTGGATCATTACAGAAGGGAAGGGAATTATTAAATTAACCAGTGCTTAATATTGTTTAAATTCAATAGGTTACTAATATTATTACTGCAATCACTGACCTCTATAATACACTGGACAGGCGATCGCTATCAATAAAATATTCCTATTTGAATGTCGCCATATTGGCGCTGATTGCTATGTGAAAGCAATAGTGAGTGTACTTGGAACTACTATTTTGCAAATGGCGGTTGTCATTTTCTATATAAATTAGTTCACAGTACGCTCACCGCGGCGCTTCAAATCGGCATAAGAAATAGCTGTCATTTTGTACAGCATAGCCTGTCCAGTGTATTATAGAGGTCAGTGACTGCAATGTTTTCACGCTAGAGGTAGTACTTCTTCTTCTTCTTTTTAATGGCTGACTCTGTGAGTTGCCAGTGTCAGAGTTCTAGAGGCAGTAACTGCGCAACAAGATGGTGCGACCGTCGACGTTTGACAACGTTTCTGACAAAATTCTGATATGGCCTGAGTAACATGTGAGATTTTGGTCGAAATAATCGTCGGAGTAGATGGCGCTATTAGCACATACTAACTGGGTGTGAAACACATCACACGTCATAAGTCCAGCGTACTTGTATAATGGAGGTCAGTGGATTGATAGTAGTAGTAAAGTGGTATAATTCTTCAACTTTTGCGTAATATATTTTATTAAAGCAAGCTTTTTTAATATTTTATTTTATTTTTAACGTGGGAGAGCCATGCTTCTGCACGAATGGGCCGGCTCGACCGGAGAAATACCACGTTCTCACAGAAAACCGGCGTGAAACAGCGCTTGCGCTGTGTTTAGCCGAGTGAGTGAGTTTACCGGAGGCCCAATCCCCTACCCTATTCCCTCCCCTTCCCATCCGTACCCTCCCCTATTACCCTATTCCCTCTTAAAAGGCCGGCAACGCACCCGCAGCTCTTCTGATGCTGCGAGTGTCCATGGGCGACGGAAGTTGCTTACCATCAGGTGACCCGTTTGCTCGTTTGCCCCCTTATTTCATTTTTAAAAAATCTATTTTGTTTTATTAAGGCGATTAGGCTAAATATAGGTTCTCTCTTTTTAGCACGCCTTGCTAGAATAAGAGTGAATGCGATATGATACTTAAACGACATATTTTACAAATTTTCGAGGGCCACGCATTTTATGCCATAAAGTCACATATTGGCATAAAAGTCTATGGGCGTGCCTGTAAAATTAAATTGAAATGAGCAAGCATACATTTTCGCCAGCCGTAGATAGGAGGATCCTCCGGTCTTCTTTCCTTCATGTTACGACATTTTGAATAGGACCTGGCGCGAGTATAATTTTTTATCCATTCCAAAACCTGCCGTTAGAAGATTTCAGTTCAATAATAATATTCTGAAAACTGGACGGCTAACTTCCATTGCTGAATATGGATCCTCGGCGCTGTTGGTCGTTGGAGTTTAATATCGCTGTAACCTCACGCTTGTAAGGGTTGGCGCATCTAACAATTTGAATCTTTGGCGACGTCGTAAAATCGTTTGAGCTCGGTTGCCCGGTGACATCTTATTATATGCCTGTCCAAAGGAAAATTATCAGTAAATGAAACCAAATGACTTTCCTGAATTTCTTATAGCGATATATGTATACCCAATTTGTGGACATTTTATAAGTAAGATTCTTGAAAACTCTTTCGGTGTTCACTTTAAAGAAACAGTTACTTTTTACTACAACGGTTCATTTTAAATAAACTTTTACTTTTATAAACTGGTTTCCTAATGCTTGAAACATATTTACTGTATCTTATCTTTATAATATAATGTATGTTACTTGACTAATAACTACTAAACATTTTTTTATTCTGTTGGTTGCTGCACATAGTTAAAAATATACGAAGTGCATAGAAATACTCTACATAGCTAATTTCGATTTTAATACTACAAGCACACTTTTCTGTGGTCAGATGGCACAAAACCGCTATTATATTGTGAGCATTCCTAGTATTTTCAAACACTAGCTATTTGACCGAGCTTTGCTTGGTATTCGATAAAACACGAATAAAATGACATTTTCTAAAAATGATTCCTAGCTAGATCGATTTATCGCCATTTCATGAAAATCGTTGGAGCCGATTCGAGATTCCAATTATATATTTATATACAAGAATTGCTCGTTTAAAGATATTACTAGCTATTTGACCGAGCTTTGCTCGGTACTCGATGATAATGACATTTTCTAAAAATGATTCCTAGCTAGATCGATTTATCGCCCCAGAAACCCCCTATATACTAAATTTCATGAAAATCGTTGGAGCCGATTCCAAGATTTCAATTATATATTTATATACAAGAATTGCTCGTTTAAATCAGATATAAGATAAATCTAAATTATCAATTACCCTTTAAAAATTATAAATAGCACCAAATTTCTATACAACTTACTAGGCTCACATACAACAACAAGAGTTATAAAATAATAGTACAAACTGCAGCGAAACCGTATTAATTCGCCGTCAAAACATCCATTAAAACTTGGCTTTCGGTTATAAAGTTTGTAAGTTATAGTCTGTGGCTGTACGTGACTCAGGTCTAGAATTCCAGATCGTTTTCTGATGCACTAACTTATTTCGTTACGATCACCGTGAGCGTCTTCAGTGGTTTTATGATGCAATTGGATTGCAGACAGATGATTGTAAATAAATCTTCAACGTGATTGGGTAAAGTGATGAGTTATTCAAAGGCCGGCAACACACTTTTTTTTAATGAAATAAGGGGGCAAAAGAGCAAACGGGTCACCTGATGGAAAGCAACTTCCGTCGCCCATGGACACTCGCAGCATCAGAAGAGCTGCAGGTCCGTTGCCGGCCTTTTAAGAGGGAATAGGGTAATAGGGGAGGGTAGGGATGGGAAGGGAAGGGAATAAGGGGCGGTAGGGAAGGGAATAGTGTAGGGGATTGGGCATCCGGTAAACTTGCAACACGGTACTCGTAGTTTTCCATCAGGTGGAAGACAAGATGCTGCTGGCCATGCGCGATTTGCCCGCATGACAGGAAAAATATTTCTAAATGACATGATGCGGACTTTCATGCGGACCAGATCCGCGTGCGGGTGATAACGTACGCACGATACGAAATTGAGCTTTACGGGGGCTGAACTACTAGAATATCCAAAAGCATTCAAATTTTTCATTTTTCAATTCATACGTGGGAGAGCCATGCTTCGGCACGGATAAATACCACGTTCTCACAGAAAACCGGCGTGAAACAGCGCTTGCGCTGTGTTTCGCCGAGTGAGTGAGTTTACTGGAGGCCCAATCCCCTACCCTATTCCCTTTCCTACCCTCCCCTATTCCCTTCCCTTCCCTACCCTCCCCTATTACCCTATTTCCTCTTAAAAGGCCGGCAACGCACATGCAGCTCTTCTGATGCTGTGAGTGTCCATGGGCGACGGAAGTTGCTTTCCATCAGGTGACGCGTTTGCTCGTTTGCCCCCTTATTTCATAAAAAAAATATTCTGGCCACATTGATTACAATAGCAAGTTTGTGCCTCGCTAGATACGGAAACGGATACGGATATGGTAATACTATGAACAAAATACGTAATACATATACGAATGTGAACGTGAATAAAATACATGTATTAATAAGAAAAATATGTATACTCAATTTTATAGACATTTTTGGAGACCGATTCAAAATTTATTTAGGACTCAATCCATTTTTGTCAGTCAACTTTTGAAAATCTTCGTCAACACAAACCTTAGGGTGCTACAAGGGTTTATGTAGATTGTGACCAAAAATTATATATATAAACTAGAACAATCCCTAACTTGATTGGGGTAAGGGGGACCGCAAACAATGGAATCACGACGGAGTTTGTTCTGCAAATTCGTTGAAATTTTAACTCGATTATGCCGTTCGAAATTGTTGAGACTTAATAATTATTGTGCTTCTACGAACGGCTGTAATTGAATGTCTCTATTCAAAAGTAACAAAACTAAGTCATAATACTTTCGGGCAGCGGTTCTCAAACTTTTTTGTGGCGGAACCCTTTGCCCCAGGGCTCTGCGGAGTGCGGAGTACTCTTTGAGAATGGCTGCCTTAGAGTGTGTAAGTGTATTTTATAGAGCTTACTTTAGAAGTAGCCACGCTGAAAGAGTTAGTACGACTTCTAAGTTTTTATGATAAATGCTCTCACATTAAAATTTTTTCGTACAGTTATAAAAAATATCTTAGCACTCCTACTTATACCACTGAACTCTACAGAGTATACCAAGAATAAGTGATAATACTTTAGGGTGTGTACGTGTTCCTTGTAGAGAGTTCACTGTGAAAGTAGCAGCACTGAAAGACCAAATTTTTTTTTCACTTTTGAATGGGGAAACTCGTGACGCTCGGGCCTTTGCCCATACAAAAGTGAAAAAAAAATTTCTTCTTTCAGCGCTGCTACTTTCACAGTGAACTCTCCACAAGGAACACGTACACATACTAAAGTATTATCACTTATTTTTGTTACACACTGTATATACCAGACATAATAGTATATAGTACACGACCTAAAGTAAAATATGGCAGTCCGATAAATTAATACTTATCTCCGTCAAAAAACATGCTCCACAATACTTGTCAAAAAAATGTACCTTAGGTATACATTTCAATACATTTGCAATATTTAGGTGACCTTGAGCGGTGCTAGGCTGACGTTACATGACAGATCAAAAGGAACCAAATTTAAAACGGTAATAGTATGGGAGTTACGATTCCTTAGTTTTTATTATACGTAGCATAGAGCCTAATTTCTAAAATTGAAATAGCACAATAACGTTATTAAAGTATTAAAATCATTTTCACTTATTCAAACACTCCCAAAATATTCAGAGGATAATAATAATCCCATTATTTCTGAATTCCTGAGCGTGACACAAAAATAACAGAACTTCCACATGTTCATTACCAATTTACAGCAAAACTCCGAAAGAGGGATAAAGTAACAATTGCTTTTATCCAAGAGCATACAGTGCTGATATTTTCTTTTAAAGCCAAAAAGGGTACGCCATTTTGATCTTTAACGTTAAGAGCTACGTGCGAAAACAGCTTGGAAGCGTTTAAACGCGAAATTTACACTCTAGTGATGGGAAAATTAAGACCTAATCCGAAGACCGACTTAGTTTTTATCGCCGTCTCTTTTTATCGTTTCCCTTGTTTTATTAGTCGCTTTCCGACTGGAATAAAATATATTCACCGCTTTCATATACGAACTTCGTTTAGCTTTCCATAATATATTTTGTTTAAAAAGTTTTAGCTATTTAAAATATTATTTTTTGTAACTTGTGTAATAATATTATATTATATGTTTATAGGGCAATAAAATACATAGAAAGTGTTAAATCGATGACAGATTTTCATGATCGACTGAGCTACATTTTTATTTATGAAGGGGTTAGGAAGCGAATATTCTTTACCCATAGGCCATATTAGAAAAATTCCAACTTCTTCCAATTCACACAGGCCTAGTATAGGTACTAACGCTATAAATTTATTTATTTTGTATTATTATGTAAGGGACAAACGAGCAAACAGGTCATCTGATGGAAAGCAACTAGCGATGCCCATGGGCACTCGCAACATGAGAAATGCTGTAGGTGCATTGCCAGCCTTTTAAGGGTGAATACACTCTCTTCTTGAAAGTTTACAGTTCGTATAGGTCCGGAAATACTACTGGTGACAGTTCATTCCAGAGTTTTACAGTGTTTTATTTTGCTTTAATGTCCTTTTAACACTCAGGAATAAAATCAATCTAGGGTGAAGACCAACAGCCAGGACCACATTTCGAAGACCACAGCACATCCCCATTCCGCCGCTATTGCGTCTGTTTTTCAATTAGAAGTCTAACAAGTTTGTATGTGTACTAAAAATCCTTTGAGCGGTCCTGAATGGAACCTTTAAAGTAAATTAAATTGGTAATCCATATAAACTGTAATATAAATGCAATTTTGATACCTATCCCTACGAAATAGAGCCCAAAATTGTGTTTGTAATGCGTTGTAATCGAATCTACTATTATTTATAGAAACTTAAGATATTTTAATCCTTTTAGTGTACAGATTTATAATTTCTTTATACAGGGTGTAACAAAAACAAGTGATAATACTTTAGGGTGTGTACGTGTTCCTTGTAGAGAGATTACTATGAAAGTAGCAGCGCTGAAAGACCAAAATTTTTTTTCACTTTTGTATGGGGAAACTCGTGACGCTGGGGCTCGTGCCCATACAAAAGTGAAAAAAAATGTTCGTCTTTCAGAGCTGCTACTTTCACAGTGAACTCTCTATAAAGAACACGTACACACCCTTAAGTATTAACACTTATTTTTGTTACACACTGTAGATTTATGTGAGCAGTGGATATTATTTAAAACAAAAAACATCTAACGAAAGTTTTTAAACTTTCTAAACCAAGTTTTGACAGACAGACAACAAATCGTACGTACATTTTCATTAATGAAAAAATGTAATAAAAAATATTATAATTATTATTATGGCCACCACTTCAACTACAATTAACAACGTACACTATATTAAATACTTACCACGAAAACCCAAAACTGACAGTT
The DNA here is from genome assembly GCF_905147365.1 of Aricia agestis. Classification (NCBI taxonomy): domain Eukaryota; kingdom Metazoa; phylum Arthropoda; class Insecta; order Lepidoptera; family Lycaenidae; genus Aricia; species Aricia agestis. The sequence goes on from NC_056417.1 coordinate 1,824,737, forward strand.
AATTTCTCATCGTAATTAAACAACGTATTTGTCACGTGATTCGTGAATTAACGCCAAAAACACGTTTTCAATAAAATAATGATATACAAGTAACTCAAAATACATCACTTTAATTAAAAAGCTTTACAAAGAGCATAATTTCATGTTTTCAGTTTATGACTATCTGAAAATGACCAGAGGAAGTTCAGAAATTAATTTGTCTTATAAGAATCAATTTACCTTTGATATTGGGATATTATAACGTAATGTAGTAAAACTGGTTCTGAGATAAAAATATCCTATATCCTTTTCCAAGATTCAAACTATATTACACATGGTGCTGCTCGCCAGTTCCATCCAGGTCTGTTATGCTGGAACTTGACTAGACACGCTACCGCGTGTCTAGATCTCCATACCAAAGTTTACCAAAATCGATTAAGGCTTGTAGAGGTAACAGACAGACAGATAGACACACTTTTGCATTTATTAGTACTGCGAAAAAATACATTAATATTTTCAAACGTGAACTTTCGTATAATAAGACCTGTCAAGATCCATTTCTCCATACCAATATGCATAAAAGTCTCCTTTAAGGGTCAATTCAGACCGCAACGCGACGCGTAGATGCATATTTACCCGACTGTTTCTTAATTTGTATGGATTTGATAGATTTGCAAGACGTCTCACGCAGTTGAAATCTGTCAATTCAGTACTGTAGAAATGAATCAAGATTCAAGACATAACATAAAGGGTACTAAACGTCAATGCGGTAAATAAAAGACTAATTTCGGTCTGATAACGTCAACAGAACGCTCAAGACTCGCCGTGGAAACTTGAGATCGACTCAAAGAACTATTTCAGACTTAAAATCTCTTTTTATTTGTCGATTGCCCTCCTCTTCGTCGTTCGTTCGTCGTGGATATATATTTTGTAGCTGCATCTATATTTTAATTTTAGTAACTTTTTAAATGTGTAATGGTTCATTTTCTCAAGAAAGTTTAATTCATGCAAATCATACAGTTAAATTTTATATTCAAACTGATCAAAAAATACGATGAACAGGATGTATCCGAACAGTATTAAAAAGTGTAGGAGACTTTAAAATTCTTGAAAAAATATATATTTAAGTAGCATAAAAAATAGTTACAGACTAAAAACGTAATATTATAAAAGCTTCTACTAAAAGAAAGGTCCGGATTGTATCATTAGTCCGGATTTATCCGGATGTATACAGTTTTTATCCTTATTATCACTTTAGTAGCTTGATATATATTTTATATTTAAATGTAGTGTAGATTTTTTATTAAAAAAAGGAATTAAAAATATTTATTTTAAAGATTCAAAGTAGGCAGGCAGGCAGGTTTGTAAGTGAGAATAACAGTTAAGCTACTTTTACATGTTCTATGCTCAGAAACAATTCATAAAAGTTACAAAAATACGACGTTTTCGAAATTTTTTTGTTTAAGTACAGTTCCATCCACGTAAATATATATCTGTGTCCGTTTATCTCAGTAACGTTATTACTCAGTGCTTAGAAGACTGAACTTTGAAGTTCAGATCGAAGTGAGGTCTGATCTAATTTACATCCAAGATGTGATTAAGATCTAGATCCAGGGTTATAAAGCATTAGAAATCCTTCGAATCAAACGCTCAAACAAAGTGGCCTTGGTAAGTAAATTAGGGCTCCCACACATAAACACGATACGACAAACGTCGAAATCTACGACACGACGTCGTAACGTGTCACGAAAAAGTTGTTGTGGCCTATTTTTAGGGCATTGTAATTCTTTGTAAATTGACTCCCGTTATTCATGATTGAAAGAAATGGGTGGATCCAGTGTCTTTTGAGTATTTGTCTTTTCTATCTTCATTTTTTTATTAACAGCAGAAGACACGTGTCGTTGATTTCCACGACGCGACGTCGTATCGTGTTTATGTGTGGGAGCCCTGAATCGTTGTAAATTCCTGAGTTTTTTTTTTTAATGAAATAAAGGGGGCAAACGAGCAAACGGGTCACCTGATGGAAAGCAACTTCCGTCGCCCATGGACACTCGCCGCATCAAAAGAGCTGCAAGTGCGTTGCCGGCCTTTTAAGAAGGAACAGGGTAATAGGGTAGGGTAAGGAAGGAAAGGGAAGGGAATAGGGGAGGGTAGAGAAGAGAAGGGAATAGGGGAGGGTAAGGAAGGGAATAGGGTAGAGGATTGGGCCTCCGGTAAACTCACTCACTCGGCGAAACACAGCGCAAGCGCTGTTTCACGCCAGTTTTCTGTGAGAACGTGGTATTTCTCCATTCGTGCCGAAGCATGGCTCTCCCACGTATAAATGTGTAAAAGTGATATAATATAATTTCATACCCAATATTATAAATACAATATTCTCTGTTTGTCCATCTTTCCACATTAAAATTGCTTACTGGTTTTTATTGCATCAACAATGATTCTTGCACCTTGAAATTTTGTGCGAGCAAATTAACGGGCAACATGTAGTCAAATTATTGATTTCTCCCACAAAACAAAAGAAATGCGTACTTAATCAATATTACGTAACTTAACAAAATATTATAGCAAGAGGCTAGTGCGCCTAGTTGGTTTAACCTTGTACTAAGAGGTCAGGAAGGCCCCCCGCAATATACAAAAACGCAAACACCGTGCCGAAGTCCGGCAACACCACACATTTGTTCTGGTCGAAATGGGGGTGTTTAAGGTTCTTTTCGTTACAGAGTTTCTTGATTCGACCGCGCTCAAAGCCCGCCATAAAATCTATGCAAAAGCTTAATACAAACAATGTATAGATGAGCGTAAAAAACAAAGCAATGATGAGAAAGCTGCAACGCGAGGAATCAATCCGCGCGATGTGCGCCCAACGCGGCGGAAAAGATTCGCGACGTGAAATAAACGAAACAATGTTTCCCTACACTTAGATGAATGCTTTTTGCCGTGTGCTCCGTTTGCACGACTTGACTAAAAGGTTAAAATAAATTTTCTTTGTGTTGTGGCCATTACGTAGATTACATCAGTTCATGAAGACTAGATCAGTTCAAGATCTATGTAAACCAGAGTATTTATATATTATATAGAAGTTCTTATCATATTTTGTATTTCTATCACATAGATTCTAGTTGAGTTGATCACATCATGAAAATCCACTATCTATATATTAATACGTGAGCCAAAAACTTTGTATCCCTTTTGACGAAAAATGGGGAAACATAGGTCAATGAAATTTTGCACAGTTATAGTCTATATGGTGAAGGAGTGCATCGAGCTAATATTATTATGAAATTATGCTTTTATCATACATTCTTTTAACAAATAAAACATTACACACACTATAACACACACACTAGGAAAATGACAGATATTTGAGTGACAAGCCTATACATACGAATTTTACTGTTTTATTTATGGTTGAAGTCTGTTGACAACAGGGTGACAAATTGAAAATGGATTATAGTTTTTTTTATTGAATCTTAGATACTATTAGACAATGCTTACACGGCCAGTCTGAGATCAGCTCAGTCCCAGAGACAAGAGTTGAAAAAAATATTAAGAGAAAGTAAAATTAAATATTTTTTTACAAAATATAGGTAGTAGTCCTAATGTCGTTGAAACTAAGGTCGAATTTCGACCATTGAGCGATCTCTAGTTTTAGGAAATATGCATTCCATGAAATTATTAAATCTACGATATGGTTAGGATATAATATTTTATAATAATTATATTGTAAAAAATAAAATAAAATAAAAATAAAAAATGTTTTATTTCTGAGTAAATTTGAATCAAATTTTTTCAGAATGTCTACCTGATGCCTACCACCGGTTCGGGAACTACCCCGGCGAGAAGAACCGGCGTAAGAAACTCGCACGGGTTCCACTTTTTTTTTTTATTGTAATTTTAAAATAACCGTTTTTTTTTTCGGTAAAATAACAATTAAATATGAAACTATCCTAAACTTTAAAGCAGCAATTTAGCAGTCAAGTATTATAGTCTAACAACTAAGTGCCGGTCTCATAATAATATAATACACATGATCACTGAACCAAATGGAGCGAGTAACTAGTACACACCAACACGATAGGTCGTGTTAGGTTACGAATTACTTCGACATGTTAACACTATCACAACTTGGCTGCTGAATCAACTGGAGCGAGTTACTAGCACGTACAATCACAGCACTGGCGATAGTAAGTGTTTTGTTCAGCGAGAGTAAATACGGCGTGAAATTGAAGAGCGGAGGTCGTGTTTCCCGTTACAATACAAGTGTCCTAATTTTTTATTGCCCAACTTTATTTAGGACATAAATCTGTGCTGGATTGTCTAAGTTTGCTCGTCAGCAGATATTTACATATTGTCAACAGGATATTGACTTTTTATATGTTCTTGTATATAAAAATGGATTTTCAAATGTGTTAGTCGCGCTAAAACTCGAAAACGGCTGAACGGATTGGGCTGATTTTAGTCTTAAAATATTCGTAGAAGTCCAGGGAAGGTTTTAAAGTGACACGAAGTTCACCGGGACAGCTAGTTGTAAATAAATAATAATAAAAGAACAATGCATATTATACTTTTGTATTTTTAAAAAGAAACCCAAAATAGTCCTTGTGAAATTCTTTTGTCATTGATTTCACTATGTCACGGAAATATTGTAAGAAATACTGTAATTTTGCTGGCTCTATGAAACATCATGAAATACAAATCAATGAAAGAAAAACAGCGTACTCTTAGTGCCTAAACACACTAGGCCGAAAATACGCAGATAGCTTAAAATGCATTGCAGGCGTAATCATGCCGAACTTCGGCCACGCATATTCAGCATGGTGTGTTTGCACACGCACAAACTGAGACAGAAGTAAAATAGATGACCGACATGGACGTGTGCTATTTTCTTCGAATTTTAAACGATTATTGACATAATGATTAAAATGAATCAAAACTTAGTATTGTGGTTATGTGTGTTATTCAGAACAACCGCAATATATTTACTTACAAATTTCTCGGCGTATTTTATTATATTATAATCAAAAACGTAATTTCAAACATCCGAAGTTTGGCATGCTGCCGGGTAATAAGACGCGTGTATCAAAGGATTCCTACGGCCTCGCGGGGGATGTACGCAGTAGAAGACAGAGAAGTACGGTGAGAAAAAAAAGAAGAGAGTTACAGAAAACTGAAAAAACCAGATTGATGCGAAAAAGCAATGTGACAAAACCAGACTATATATACTCTACCCCAGACCAATTATAACTAACGTATTTTCTAGTATTTTAATGATGATTATTTTATCATAATTTATCTATACTATAATATTATATAGCTGAAGAGTTTGTTTTTGCGAACGCGCTTATCTCAGGAACTATTGGTCTGATTTGAAAGGTTCTTTCAATGTTATGTATGCCATACACGCTACGATTTACCGGAGAGGTCTACATGCGCAGGTAGACCGGAACGTGTGGGAATAGACCTGTGAAGTTTTTTCGCAATCGACTGGAGCAAAATCGAAAATCAATTCTTTCGACTGACACTGGTGCAGGCACACCTGCACAGGCGGCCTCTCCGGTAAATCAATTGATTTTCGATTTTGCTCCGGTCGACTGTGCAGGCCTAAACAACCGCACAAGTCTATTCCCACACACGTTCCGGTCTCCGGTAAACCGTAGCGTATATGGCGTACATCAGATAGCTCATTCATTGAGGAAGGCAGGCTATATATTATCACGCTAATAAGAGCAAAAAAAAACAGAGGAAAACGTGGAAAAAAAACGGGGAAAATTATTTGAAAGGGCTTATCTCACGAACTACTGAAGATTTTTTTTTCTTTTTTGGCACAAATAAAAAGTAGACCACGTGAAGGATCACAGGCTATTTTTGTGGCTATTTTTGCTAATTTGTCTGTGAAATTCCTAGTTTACGCGGGCGAAGCTGCACGGATTTTTTATCTTCGCCGCAAGAGTCTGCGACGGAAAAAAATTTAAATGAAATGCCACTTTATGACCTAGGCTATAGGTTTCATTTTGCTCTGTTTCATTACAAAGCAGCGGCGAGATAATATGCAACTTTTGGCGGTCGCGATCGCTTGCGGTAAACAACAATTACTAATAACAAAGATTGACCAATATCTCGTTGAAAGGCGCTTATCGAGACCAACAAAGTCACGTACATGCTTCTCTATTATCCTTCTCTATTTCCATAGATAAAAGGATTATACGATCGAATTAAGTTAACTTTTTAGCCATGGAATAGGCTCCAATCTGATTTTGATAAAATTCGAAGCAGATAAAAGAAGCACAAAATATATAAAAAGGTATGTCGTGGCAACATCGCGGCCTCAAGTGCGCACACCCCGTTACTTACGTAAATTTAAATCAAAGCCACATTCCTTAAATTATTAGAACCCGTGGAATTTCTCAAATCGGAATGCGATAATTGATTTTCGTCTCACCATAGGCATTTTGTTTCATAAATTAATATCACAGCCTTTGATATTATTTAATATCTTTCTATTTTAACCTCTCTTGTAGTTTTAATCGAAAGTAACAGAAAAGTAATAAAACACAATTTTTCGTGCACTTTTTCTTCTATTTTAATTAATATAATATAGTGGAAAAAGTGCACGAAAAATTGTGTTTTATTACAGTGTTCAACATGAATTTCCACGAAGAACCGGCAGTAGAATCAATCTTAAATATAAAATTCTCGTGTCACAATGTTAGGCCACGTACTCCTCCGAAACGGCTTTACTGATTTTAACCAAATTTTATATGCATATTCAGTACTCGCGTCTCGTGGCTCGGCTCGCAGCGCGTCTCGCAGCTCGCGTCGAAGCGCGAGTGTAAACACAAAGCTCGCGTCCCCCTCGAGCTCCTTTGGAATCCGCTCCCTACGCGAGCCCTGCAAGCCGCGAGCCACGCCGCGAAACGAGCCGCGAGCTCGAGTTTACACTCAGGGCTCGCGGCGCGTCTCGCGGCTCGCCTCGTGGCTTGCGCGCGAGTGTAAATCGAGTATGAGAATCGGCTACTGGGAACTTTTTATATTGATAAGTGCATTTGTTGAATAAATAATAGTAAATTATTACAGCTCGAGACTGACGGCGACCATTATTTGTGCGACGGGATAGCGATGGACGTTGCCATGGTGACATACTTATTTAGTCACTTCAATAAAATAATATGGGTGAAATACTTTATAATATAGCAAAGAAACGTTTGCCGGGACAGCTAGTTACATATAAAATAACGAATTGAATTGCCGGCAGAACTAATAGAAATTATCATGGGCTGCTTTTTCATAATAATATGTTTGTCTTGTTTTGGAGTCCAAAAATACTATTGACGCCAATTCAAGTTCAAGTCGTAAAGTTGGACACCTCCTACTAAAAATAGAAAATTCTTAAGAATTCTTTTTATGCTATAAGAAGAACCAAACTATTTATTCTTCCAAAAGCTTTTGATACCAAAATACAAGGATTAAATTTATTAATAACATTTATGACTGAAGCGAAGCCTACTTTAATATTAAGTTATTAACCACTGTAGAAGGTTGGTTCATTATTTTAAAAGCCTTTTGAGTTGGCACGTGATTCGATTTCAAGTATTTATACAGTGTATTAGTGTAAACACCGTGTAAAAAATCCGTCTTACCCCTACAAATTGCCGGTCCGGGCAATTGTATGGGTATGAAGATGGCATTTTTTTGAGTTCTCAGCATTTTATTTTGACTGGTTCCTTTGATGGTTTCAAGAATAACGGTGTCTACACTATCACACACATAAAAAAAGAGCCAAACTAAACCCCCGGGGTCAAAAATGTCTATTATATCATATTTTTACTTCTATGTTCGGCTTTTAGCTAGTTTACTGTATGTGCTAGTATAGCTTCCTCTGTTTGAACTTTGCGTAATTATATTTTTATTTATATTTAATATAAATAGAAATTAAAGAACAAAACAAAAGGAGTGATATTTTTCCGTAAAGTGTAGCACAAAATATACAGGTTGTGGGATATACTAGTACTCGCTTCGTTCGCCCTGATAATACGACAAAAATCCGACATGCTGCACACGTCATATCAGAATATTGACAGAAACATTGTCAAACGTCGAATAAAACATTGCACAATGCACTTTGCAGTAACATTTTCTATTGATTAAAATAAATCTTGTTAGCGCGTAGCAGTTTCGTAGACGTGCTACGAGCGCGTAGCTGCGATGCTACGGTTGTGCTACGAGGCAGCTATGTTTGCAATTTTTGTAAAAATGTTTTATTAGGTGTAACTTTTTTAAAACAGGCAGCTGGCCACCACAAATCCCCACTGCAAATTCTGAACTTGTCGTTGGCGTTCCGCGCGTTCTCCATGTTGAACAGCGCCTTCTGGCTGCGCGATATCTGCAGCCGGTACATCTCCTCGACGTTGGACTAAATTCTGTAAAAAATTTTTTTTTATTTTTATTTCTGAATAAATTTGAAACAAATGTTCTCAGAAAGTCTACACGGTGCCTACCACCGTGTCTATCTGGTATTCCTACAATAAATGTGACGTTGTAACCAATCTAAAAGTGGTACCAAATCCAAACTATAGGCAAAATTGAGACCTGTTATTTTTTTTTTATTAGTATGAATTATTTATTCTCGTCTCATGGTTTTTACTATAATTTTACAGATTAGGCATTTATCTGATCTGTTAACTGGCCGATGTTAATTGCTTTAGAATTAACATCGGCTATAATGGTTAAAAATCGACAGCTAAGTATTCAATAACTTTATCAAAAGAGAAGCAAAATATTTCATTAACATTCGTGCATTACGAATACGTAGGTAAAGAATAGATAAAACTAAGGAGTTCCGCGAAGTAAGCAAACGGGTGAATAGCTTTGTCCACACTGTGTTTTTTTTTGTTTATCAAAGGCATGCGTACGTGAGGCATGCCCGAGACGCATGCGCTGTGACCGTATCCAAAACTTTCGCTTATTTCTATTTTTTCCGGAATTTCTTATAACCAAATAAGGCGCACATATTCCACCCATTAAAACGATCTCGTCGCGCATGTTAAAAAAGCTGATCTGAGAACTGCAACTGAACAAAAATGTCAATGTTGGCGTTGCGTTCGTTAACGCATTCAATTATTGAAAGCGCCAAATGAGTTGTAGAATACAAAAGTTGAATACAAAGAAGATGACGAAAATTGAAGACGAAAGCGCATAGTGTGGACATAGCTATTATATGTGATATACGCGAGTTGGGCGCGGCTGTCAGTTTCAACCATAAAGTTAATATACCTAGCGGAATAGAGCAACAATCTCGAGCTGTCAAACGAAACCGAAATTGGTTTCATCTGTGTGTAAAAATATGTGTACGTATACACTTACACAAGCATGATTGAACATGATTTCTATGAGATTAAATTGTCAACGTGCGGCGTACGTGCCGACTGGACGTCAAAAAAAGAGTGCTGCTGTCATGTATCACACGTCTCTTTTTACCACGCAGTGTTACTGATAGTGACATCTCTCTTGCTCAGGCCTTTGTTTCTCTATTCCGCTAGGTATATTAACTTTATGGGTACTGCGCGCCGGCCGATATAACATACTACGTCAATACGTCATTACTACGTCAAACGTATAAATTTCGAGATCTCTTCTGAATCGGCGAACTTGTTAGTTTTGTTTACTCTAGCCCTCGTGTGACGACAGTTGACGAGAGGGTCCGGTGTGACAGCTGCTGACTATAAATGAAGGACAATCGGTGAAGTTTACTTCAGACTCAGGGTATCATTTTGTTTGTGTCTGTCTATATGTGTATGTCTATATAAATATTCTTGTATTGTGTGTTTGTTGCCAAACTCCTCCGAAATTGCTGGACCAATTTTGTGGCAATTTTGTGTGCTTATCGGATAGACCTGATATATGCTACATATTTCATTTTTCATACAAGAAATTACGTTTATGGCAAAACAATATTTGCTGGGTCAGCTACTGAGTAAATAAAAATTCATATACTATTACGCAATCAAAATCGGTTAGGCTGTTTCGAAAGATTCTGGCAACAAGCTTAGCGACACAAGAATTTTATTTTATAAAGAAAACGTAGTCCAAAAGTTAAATTTAACAAATTAAAACAGAATCACTCCTAAATGAATTCCAGTACAGTCAATAAAACGAAAAAAACGCGACAAACATTAAAACTAAAGCGTCCCTAAGTTATGTACTTACGGCGCTAAAAGAAAATTTTCCCTGCCTTGAAATTTCTTTATTCCGGCCCAAAGCAATAATGAGGATAGAAACGGAATCATTCCAAATGAGGCCTCCTTCGAGGCCTAGCGTCTTTGTGATTTCACACCTCGAAAACCAACCCTAAAACTTGACGTATAAAGTACACTTTTGTTTGTCAAACTCGAGAGCAGTTTCGTTGAATTTACATAAGTACTTTTTTGTGATTTCTCTTTGTTATGTCCCGAGATTCGTGTTCTTAATAATCCGACTCGTTGTGCTGTGCATAACTCTGTTAATGATACGTCACACGCGAATTTTGTTGTATTTTTTGTTTTTTGCTGACTTTTTATTATTGACATAAAAATATTCAAAATGGGTAACAAGATACACTTTTTGAAAGTCGAACGAAGAAACTACGTTGCCTACCACCGGTTCGGGAACTACCCCGCCGAGAAGAACCGGCGTAAGAAACTCGCACGGGGCCATCTTTTACTAAAAAAATGGAAAATTACAATGTTATGGCTTATAGCTATGTAACAAAAATAAAAGAAAAGTAACCTGCATGGAGCCACCCTATTCTTAAGATATGCTGTCCTCGATGAAATCATTGACTTTATAATACGCTTTAGCACACAAACGTTCTTTAACCGCTTAAAACATTCTTTAACTGCTTTTTGCACTTGGATGACAATTTGATGGATACGGGGATGGGAATTAGCTATCACTTTAAAAGGAACCAGCATTAAATTAATTTCATCAATATACAAAGTTATACTATTGTGATATTGGCGGATATATTTTGGCTATTTCTGAAATGGCTTTTTACACGATGGCGACATTAGTACTAATTTTGGCGTCAGGTAAAAAGCCATCATATTTTTTTTTATGAAATAAGGGGGCAAACGAGCAAACGGGTCACCTGATGGAAAGCAACTTCCGTCGCCCATGGACACTCGCAGCATCAGAAGAGCTGCAGGTGCGTTGCCGGGCTTTTAGAGGGAATAGGGTAATAAAGGAGGGTAGGGATGGAAGGGAAGGGAAGGGAATAGGAGAGGGTAGGGAAGGGAATAGGGTAGTGGATTGGGCCTCCGGTAAACTCACTCACTCGGCGAAACACAGCGCAGGCGCTGTTTCACGCCGGTTTTCTGTGAGAACGTGGTATTTCGGCCATTCGTGAAGAAGCATGGCTCTCCCACGTAACAAATTATTATATAGACCGGTTGGAAACTTAAACACAATTTGTATAATTCCTTGGACTCACATTTCTGTATAGCATTATTATTAAACGTATTAATAAAAATGTGTTTTACCTGTACTGGCTAATGATTATTTTGCACTTGTCAGTAAAACTATTTTTTTTTATATTAGACAAACATAACTCATATACATTTAATTTATTTATTTATTTACTTTAATAAGGTTCACCAACAGTACATACATTGATACACATATAAAATAATTAAGCAAAGTAAAGATCTGATGTATGTACCAATTAAAGGCGTACACATCATTACAAATTGAGTGACAAATTATTACACTTAAGGATGTATATAAGGTCAAATTTCGTACTACATCCAATTAAATTAAGAAAGTACTAAATATGTAAAAAATTGGAGATTGGACACCCAGACACTTATTATTAGTTATAATGATTTTTAATAATAGATTTTTAAAGAACTATTCGATATTTAATTATTATTAAATCAAATTTTGTTGTAATTTGACTACCGCAAATGGCGGCCAAGTAAGCTCGGCAAAGCTATAAATGCAGGTGGCGAAAAAAGGAACTAACGCTGGCACATACAAAAACGACATATTTGATAGTTCTTCTTTACCAGCAGCGCCCAAGTTCATATAAAGTCTTGTCACACCCTTCGAAGGATAATTTTCATAAATTTCAATTTGAAATATTTCCTCAGAATTACCGGTGAACCCACATTTTTTTTTGGGCTTAAAAAATCGCAAATCGTACAAAGAAATTAATAAGCAGTTTTTTAGCTGTTTATCTTTGTTATAAAGTTACCAAATTCTGATGAATTCTCAAAAATTGTAATAGGCAAGCATTACGTATGAGAAATGGAAATTTTAAAACTAATTATTTCACTTAACTTGTCGGTAAGGTATTGATTTTTTGGTATCAATCGATGCAGGATGTTTTATTCTACTATATATTTCGAATTTAGGAATCTTTGAATTTATAAATGTTATAATAAATGATATTAGGGGGGTATTACATTATCATTTATATTGGATCATTTCTATGATCATATATAGGATCCAATATATATGATCATTTGATCATATCTGCATATTACATTATCATTTTTCATTGATCCTATTATACGTCATATGTGGTTTTAATAGCCAATGGAGAGCGCTAACGCTGACAGGTATTGACGTCAGGGTTACTAGATCTCAGAGAATTCGATCTGTCAAAATACATCGTCATTTTTAATATGGCTTGTTTTTTGTTATAATTACCAAACAAAATGTAAACAAGTGCAAGTTTGGAGCTGAATTATCAGTTTCTCATTTACTCATTGAATATGTAGAATTTAATTTACAAAAGAGATTAAGTAATCTACTTGATAATTTAAAAGAGAGTTTGAATGGAAAAGGTTGTAATTGTACTTTAAAATATTATTTGAAATTGATTAATATGTATAAATGTATTTGAACTCAAATTATTTGTATTTAAGGTGGTTGTTTAATGACCTTGATCTTGAAAACGACCTTAAATAAATAAATAAAAAAAAGGGTTTTCAAAATTTTAAACCATATTATTTAACCTAACAGGTGTAGTGAGCTAAAACGCAGCTAATGCAGTGTGAATGTGCATTACAGCGGGGCGACGCGGAATAATGTAGGGGCAATTAATCCAGGTCACACGTTGATTACCTAGTCATTGTCTAGAATTAGCTTCTTAATTAATGCACTACAAAGCCGTCTTCACACCCACTGGCTCTTGTAACAAGACGCTTTGTGCAGGTGTAAAAGTGTACTATGTGGAAGTTGATTAACAAATAGCGGACCTAGGTTATTTTGTCGGGTTCTCTCATCTCACTTGATCGGGTATGACAAGTGTCATACCTGATCAAATCGCGTATGTTGCGCCATATGCCGATGGATGAATTTTTTAGATAGGTAGTATACTTCATGTTGTGTATCAGGGGTTCTCACACTTTTTTAGATTTGACAACCCGATGGAAATGGCCATAATAATTTTTTATAATATTATTAATACCTCCCACACCGGTTTCGGTGACGGTGGCCGGTTTCATTGAAACCAGGCCAGTTACGCAGGAGTAATTTTATAGTTCCCAAGTGTGTGCGCAGTACAGTAGAGTACTCTCTGTTCCTTTATTCCTGTTCCTTATTTCCAGTATTCATTTAAAGCCTTGGTGCACTGTATATGTTTTAAATTGTAATTTTCCATCTTTTTAGTAAAAGATGGCCCCGTGCGAGTTTCTTACGCTGGTTCTTCTCGGCGGGTTAGTTCCCGAACCGGTGGTAGGCACCTTAGTATCGACGTTCGGAAATGTTTTTGTAAAAAAAATACTCTGAATAAAAAAAAATTGATTTTGAACTTTTTACGGTGAAGCCAAACGAGCGTAATTTGTGAGTTGTGAGTCGCAGAATTTCTGCCTCGTTAATATTTTTTCATGACTTACAAAATTACGCTCGTGTGAATCAAACAGGACTTTTGTATGAAACTGAATGCAGCAGAATTCTGCCGAACCAAAATTCTGCGACTCACAACTCACAAATTACGCTCGTTTGGCTTCGCCCTTACTCTCATATCCCAGTGAGGCAGAAGACAGACACGACTGGTGAAAGAGCAGGTGCAGGACCGACTTTTTACATGCCCATCCGACGCATGGATCACCTTACTTGTCAGACAATCAGGTGATCAGCCTGCATTGTCCTAACCAAACTTGTAAATAACATGTTTCCAACGCGGGAATCGAACCCACGACCTCCAAGAGTCAAGAGCCACGCTCTGATGCACTGGAGCACAGAGGCGTCACAGGTAATACACCAACATAAACCACCCTACACCTTTGTAAAATATCTCTGAAATGAACACAGGATGAGACGTGGAAACCCAGAACAGCTCTTTGTTTTGCAAATCGCAAACATCAAGAACAAAACCTTTACTCTCCAATTTTCAATGTCAAAATCCTGGAAGTTTTGGCTGTGGAATTAACTGTTGTAATGTAATATTATATTTGTGTGTTGCACAAGGCGTTTTAAAGTTTATTTTTTTAATTGACTGCTATTTGCAGAGTCATTAATCTGAGGTCCCCGCTGTATGACATTTCAATAATCCGGTGACATTAGCGGCCGTATCGGTGTCGCCATTTACAGCCGCGTCCGCCGTCACGTGATCATGTCGTAAGCCGGCTGCAGTGAGACACAGTGAGAGGAAGTCGTAGACACGGCTAATTTTGTAGATATTATATCAACCCAATAAATAATATATACGCTTAAACCAGAGTAGACAGAATCAAGGAGTACTTCGACCGGCCGGGACACAAAAACACGACACGACGTCGTGTCGTACCACGACGCGACGTCGTTTCACGATGCGACGTCGTGTCGTGGGAAACTACGACGCGCGTCGTAAAAAACTACGACACGACATCGTACGATGTCGGCGAAACTCACGTAGAAGTTCAATGATGAGTTTCTACGACGCGACGTCATAGATTACCAAGACACGATGTCGCATCGTAAAACGACGCCGTGTCGTTGTACGACACGACGTCGTGTCGTGTTTTTGTGTCCCGGCCCTACCGCATTAGTACGGCGCGAGCCGGCCGATATGACATACTACGTCAAACGTATAAATAAAACGGAACGCAAGTTACAGTCGGGAGCGACTGCTCTAGAGCGGTCGCGTTGAATAAGTACCGACCGCTCAAGAACTCCAGTCAGACTCTGCTTGCAATTAATTTCTCTATTTTTGTACTGATTTGACATTTGTTAGTTTGACAGTTTTGACAATTCATTTGCTGAATTGATTGAGAGGAATTGCTAAATGTGACCATTTTTGCCCTGCTGCTCAAACGGTCTATTGCGGATATGAATTTAGTATGAAAACTGCAGGTCGCCGTGCGTTCCGTCTATGGCCGTCACACTCATAGACATATGATTAAATATTTTTTTTACATAAAGGTCCATATATTTTATAGTAAAAACATTCCTGAAATTAATGTAATCTTTAAACGTTGTTGCGCTATTTTTCTGGATGATTGATTCATTTTTCCATACATCCCATAGCAAAAGAACCACATGAAAACCCTAATATGTACTACCTGTATTACTGATAAATTATAGCACAAACCTTGGTAATTGACGGAACTACGAAAATCAATCGGATTATGTTAAGCCCAGCCTACAGGTATTAAAACATTGCCTTGGCAACCCGACCAAATAATGTAGGACCGCAATCAGTTTATGAAACAGTTTCTCTGTTAATTTTACCCCAGTATCATTTTAACAAAATCAGAAACACAAAGACAGACGCTGGCGATATGGCTGTGGAATGTGGCACGTGTTTTACATATTGAAATATTTTCATCTTATGTGGGACACCGTAACGTGTAGTACAGGAGCCCTAGAACATTTTTTTTTTTATTACTATCAAGCTAATTTTTTGTGAGTAGATTCATTTTGATAAGACGAACAACATTTTTATCTGCGAAAATATTTTTTTCGCAAATAAAAATGTTGTTCGTCTTATCAAAATGAAGCTACTGA